>NW_005055801.1:223-837 GCF_000277835.1 Geospiza fortis
GTCAGCCCCCGCATCCGGTGCCTGGGGGGTCAATGGGGGGTCATTGGGGTCATCGGGGGGTCATTGGAGTCACTGGGGTCATTGGGGTCACTGGGGTCATTGGGGTCACTGGGGTCATTAGGGGGTCACTGGGGAAATTGGGGACATTGAGGTCACTCCACAGACCCCAGGTGGCCACTGGTGACCATTCTACGGGTCACTCAGTGGTCACTCAGGGTCACTCAGTGGTCACTCAATGGTCCCTCAAGGTCACTCAGGGTCACTCAGGGTCACTGTAGTCACTCAGGGTCACTCATGGTCACTGTGGTCACTCTATGGTCACTCATGGTCACTGTGGTCACTCAGGGTCACTCAGGGTCACTGTGGTCATTCAGGGTCACTCAATGGTCACTCACGGTCACTCGGGGTCACTGTGGTTACTGTGGTCACTTGGGGTCACTCAGGGTCCCTGTGGTCACTCTAGGTCACTGTGGTCACTCGGGGTCACTCAGGGTCCCTGCGGTCACTCTAGGTCACTGTGGTCACTCGGGGTCACTCAGGGTCACTCGGGGTCACTCTAGGTCACTGTGGTCACTCATGGTCACTGTGGTCACTCTAGGTCACTGTGGTCACTC
>NW_005055801.1:5232-6162 GCF_000277835.1 Geospiza fortis
CGGCCCGAAAACACCCGAAATCGGCCCAAAAACCCCGAAATCGGCCCAAAAACCCTGAAATCAGCCAAAAAACCCCGAAATCGGCCCAAAAACCCCGAAATCGGCCCGAAAACACCCGAAGTCGGCCCAAAAACCCCGAAATCGGCCCAAAAACCCCGAAATCAGCCCGAAAACACCCAAAAATACCCCAGAAACCACTGAAAAACCCCAAAACACCCTAAAAATCCCCAAATCACCCCAAAAACTCCCAAAATCACCCTAAAAACACCATAAATACACCTCAGAATCACTCAAGTCCCCCAAAAACTCCCAAATCCCCCCAAATGCCCCAAACCGCCCCGTGGGTGACGCACTCAGAGCGGGGCAGGGCCCGGCATTTATTGGGGTTCGGGAAAGGGGCCGGGGAGACCCCCGGAGCTTGGGGGAGATCAGCCCGGGTTTGGGGAGGGGTCTCTGCACATTTTGGGATGAATTCCCCCAGTTTTGGGCTGAATCCCCCCGTTTTGGGGAAGGGTCTCTGCAGATATTTTGGGCTGAATCCCCCCCACAGACTTTCGGGTGAAGCCGCTCGATTTTGGGGCGAATCTCCGCGGTTTTCGGGGAGGGGTTTAGGGTGAATGCCCCTGGGTATTTGGGGTGAATCCCCCCGGATTTTGGGGTGAATCCCCCCGGATTTTCAGGAGCTGTCCCCGTTCAGGTTTTGGGGAGGGGTCCCTGCAGTTTTTGGGGTGAACCCCCCGATATTTTGGGGCGAATCCCCCCGATTTCGGGGAGGGGATGCCCCCGGATTTCAGGGTGAATCCGCCCCGATTTTGGGGTGAATTCCCCCCGATTTTGGGCGGGATCCCCCCGGATTTTCAGGAGGTTTTGGGGAGGGGTCTCAGCAGATTATGGGGTGAATCCCCCCCGATTTTGGGGTGAATCCCCCCG
>NW_005055802.1:0-746 GCF_000277835.1 Geospiza fortis
TTAGAAAGTTAGTTGAAGTCACTGTAAGTTTTCACAAATAGTGTTATGTTGACTTATTGTGGCCAATAGTTAGGGTAGAAGAAGCATAAACAATTCGAAAGTGTATAAAAGGTCAGCCATATTCAATAATAAAGAGTTGCCATCTGAGACTGCTTGTGGTCTCTGCTTTGTGTTGTGATCGCCTCGACAGCGACAGTTCCTGAACCAATTCACAAAGGGTGACCAATTTTTCTTTTGTCACTGGTGTACCCAAATGGGTTTGTCCACCAGCCACCATAAAGGCCGCGTATGATATTTTCCGCCCTTTAGTGCAGTGGCCCCAATTAAAAATATGTCCCAATTCGTACTCCCCAGGCTGCCAACACATCCCGCCCCCAAAGATTGATCGGAGCTGCAGTGACATAGGGCCAAACTGCAGCTGTATGCCCATCCATGTTTTTGATCCAGCACAGACCGTTGGCTTACAAAGGTCTGAGCTGCACCCCCCAACCCTTGGATCGCCGACCCTACGGAAGCCAAAGGCCATGTAGCAGGCCACGCAGAGAAGGACATGACTGTCACATCCGCCCCTGTGTCAATGAAACCTTGAAGCCAGGTCTCTGGCAGGCAGGCACCCGGTAGGGTCAAGGTACACACCATCTGGGATCGTTGAGCAGAAATATCTGCAGACCAGAAGACTTGTGGCAGTTCCATGGATTCAAAGCCACCATTCCCATGAGTCCACTGGCCAGTACTGGGGGCACACG
>NW_005055802.1:1181-6162 GCF_000277835.1 Geospiza fortis
GGGGCGACGTTTGCGCCCGCGCCAGCCACTTTTTGAGGGGCAGGGGAAAAGTCGATCTGCTGGGCATGGTGGCTACAGTTCTGGTGCTGCCAGTAGTGCTAGAGGGGCCAAAAGTGGCACAAACAAGGAGAGGCCATCCCCCGGGTGTGTCCAGGACGTGGCTATTGTGCTCAGCAGTGCCAGTTTTGCAGGAGGAGGATACGTTGGCCTCACAGAATCATAGGGATGATGATATTTCAGCGGAACATAATCTCTAGGAAAGAGATAGGTTCCACGGGGGGTCCCCATGCCCCCTGTCAGTCCGCACGGAGCCGGAGAAAAGCCGGTAGCCGCCCAGTCCTCCGATCCTCACCCCAGGGTGTCAGCACCCCCAAAGGCACCATCGTCACCCTCTGAGACCCCCATTTCTGATTCACTTTCCCTCTAGGTGTGGCCTTGGGAGATACGGGACAAAAGTTCCCATACAGGTATGAGTCAAGGTACAGCAGAATCCCCTATAGTAACTTCCTCCAAGAGCCAGTAGCCCAACGCCTCCCACAATTGTGGACTAAAAGCGGTCTCTATATCTACTGGAAAGTCATGAGATTTGGCCCAGGCAAGTAGAGCTCAGAGTGACTCATCTGACACAAAGACTCCAACAAAGGAAGCTATGTCCTTCCACACAGAAAAGATTGCACGTTCTTCCCTAGAGAGATGACTCCCCATTGTGAAAACACTGGCCCCCAAGCTCCAGCAAGAGGTACTGACTGTCCACTTTGCTGGGGAATTCGTTCCTGCCTGAGCTTTTAAGCTATCAGGGCAAAACTGTGTTCCCAGTCCTTTCCAGGAGGATGCGGGGAAAGGTCGTTACCTCTCCGGGGAAACAGAGGGTGTCCAGACACGGACGGGCTGTGTGGGCGTTGCGGGGTACCGGCAGAGTTCCAGCAGGGGTCCAAGGCGTCCCTTCGTCTGTCCAGCAATCCACAAAGGCCTTACCGATGCAATACATGGCGTGGTTACCAGATGTTGCTATTGAGTAAGAAATGGCACAGACTCATCAGAAAGCTGATTGGCATAGTAACGTGACATATATTTGGAACTGCTCCTTTTTATAAGCTGTTCCGATCCAGGTAGATTTGATTGGTCATTTAGGTAATACATTTCACCTGATTGGCTAATTAACAAGACACCATTCTTATAAACAATCTTTGAGAAAAACAAGAAAACAGAGAGTAGGAAAACACCACCTGCAGGTTGTTTATAATAATAAGCTCTCATTGTTTATCTTCAACTCCCTAAAGTCTCTCAGGCCAATTATGGGAAAACTTATCTAGTTTTCTTGCTCTCTGACAAGGCTGCCACATCCACACAGGGAAATCCCAACAACTGACTTTACTTAAAGCTGAAGTAAGCCCGACCAGGAAACAGTGGCAAAAACACCCCCTTGTGACTGGTCCAGAGGCTCCATATATCCTTGGCATAGATTACCTCAGGAGCAGGTATTTCAAAGACCAAAAAGGACATCACTGGGCTTTAAGGATAACTGCTGAGGACACAGAAGCAACACAGTTGAATACCGTGCCTGGCCTCTCAGAAGACCCTTCTGCTGTGGGAGTGCTGAAGGTTGATGAACAACAGGTACTGATTGCTGCAACATCGGCAATACCACACCAACCAGGACTCCATGATTCCCATCCATTAGATGATTTGTGAACTGGAGAGCCAAAGAGTGGTCAGCAAGACTTGCTCACCCTTTAATAGCCCTATGTGGCCTGTGCGTAAATCTCATGGAGAGTGGAGACTGACAGTGGACTATCAAGGCCTGAGCCAAGTCACACCACCACTGAATGCTGCCATACCAAACATGCTGGAGCTTCAGTACAAGCTGGAGTCCAAGGCAGCAAAGTAGTGCCACCACTGACATTGCTAATGTGTTTTTCTCCATTCCTGTAGCAGCAGAATGCAGGACACAATTTGGTTTCACTTGGAGCAGTGTCCAGTACATCTGGAACCAACTTTCCCAGGGCTGGAAGCACAGCCCCACCATTTGCCATGGACTGATCCAGGCTGCACTGGAAAAGGGTGAGGCTCCAGAACACTTAAAGTTTACTGATGACATCATCGTATAGGGAAACATGGTAGAGGAAGTTTTTGAGAAAAGCAGAGAAGATAATCCCAATCTTTCTGAAGGCTGGTTTTGCCAAAAAGCAAAGTAAGGTCCAGGGACTTGCCTAGGAAATCCAGTTTTTAGGAGTAAAATGGCAAGATGGATGCCATCAGATTCCAATGGATGTGGTCAACAAAATAGCAGCTATGTCCCCACTAACCAGCAAAAAGGAAACACCGGCTTCCCTAGGCACTGTGGGTTTTTGGAGGATGCATATTCCAGATTACAGTCAGATTGTAATCCCTCTCTATCATGTGTGTTGGAGGTTAAAATTTTTCCTTTTTTTTTTTTTTCTCTCAGTGAATCTTGTCCCATTTGTTGCCTAAGAGATGGGAACAACCAATACTTACGCAACAAAAGAAGTGGCCAAGGTTGGGGGAAGGGTGCAGCTGGCTGCAGACTCTTAGCTTGAAGGCTTTCTCTTGGGAAGTGCAGAGATACCACAAGATTTTGCCTGGGGGGTCAGGGGTCTGGGTTCAACTCCTCCCTCTCTCGCTCTCGGGATTGGAGTGGAGAGGTGCAGTTTTGCTTCCAGACTGTCGCTGCCCAGAGGATTCACTGCCACTGCAGAGTTTTCATCCTGCACGGCTTCTACTTACTGTGGGTGAGCTTCCACTTGCAAGAGCAGCTGTTTAACTGGGACACGTGAGCTGTTTAACAGCTCGTGCCACAGCCCCCCCTGCAGCCATGGGGGAATAATCACACCTGCCCTGCCTGGCCAAGAGCCAACAGTGCCCCTGTCATCTGTGGTCATAACTACACCAAAGGGGAAAGTGCTTGACAGCCGAGAGCCGCCGGCTGTTAATGGGTTTCTGTTTTCTTTGTTGTTGGTGCTGTTGTTGTTTGTTTGCCTTGTGGTATACTTATATTCTAGTAAAGAACTGTTGCGGTTTAGGATTTTTCCTTCTGTTTCTTTCTCTCAGGGAATTTTCTCACATTTTGTTGCTAAGGAACAATAACAACCGGGTATTTAAGAGACAAAAGAAGTTGCCACAGCTCAGGGGAGGGGTGCATTTGGCTATTCTCTCTCTCTCTTTACCTGGGGGTTTCTCTGGGAAGGGCAGAGATACTGCAAGAATTGGGCTGGGAAAAGGGGTTGGGTGCAGCTCCTAGCTCTGTTCCTGTGCTCTCGGGATTTGGAAGGGAGAGAGGCTGCAATCGCTGTGGGGAGAATTCTTCACCACTGCAGGGTTCCGGCTCCTGCTGCCTTTCTTCTACCGTGAATGGAGCTCTGCTGCCGTTGCACTGGGACCTTATTAACACCCTACCTCACCAAACAGGGGGACCCTTCACCATCTGCTCGGGTGCCTCAGGGGAAACCCCGGGACCCTGAGCCCCTTCCTCCTCCATGGGACCCTCTCTCACCCATGTTCGGGAGCCGGGCTGTCGCTGCCCAGCCCCGCCGTTCCTCTGCCACTGCTCTGGGTTTTTTGCTACAATGTAGCCCAGTGTTGTGGTGTGATGTCATGGTTTGCCTCAGATACCCTGGGTTTCTCCCTGAAGATTCCTTCCTCAGGTGTGTCAATCACCTCTCCTTTCCACACCCTGACCCCTGCTGAGCGCTGTCTGTCAATCCTGGCATTCCAGAAGGGTTGGGGAGATTGGGCAGATTCAAAAGATGCCCTCTACCCCTGGGGGGGGGGCATTGGGCCATCCAGGTGTCCTTTGTTCCCTGAGACCTCCTCTCCCGTACCTGGTTGGTGGTCCCCCGTGTTCCTTCCCTCCCCTTCTCCCCTGGGTAAAAGGGCGAGCAAACCATGCGGTTGGGAGTAAAGAGCAGAGAAGAGACTGTTTATTGGGTTTTCTAATTTTTTTCCTTTTGTTTGTTGTTGCTGCCATTGTTGTTGTTTGTTTGCCTTGTTATACATATACATACTAGTAAAGAACTGTTATTCCTTTTCCCATATCTTTGCCTGAAAGCCCCATAATTTCAAAGTTATAAGAATTTGGAGGGAAGGGGGTCACATTTCCCATTCTAAGGGAGGTTCCCACCTTCCTAGGCAGACAGCTGTCCTTCAAACCAGGACAATATGACATGAAAGAAGGATGATTTCAAGTTGGACCCTGAATAACAACAAGCTTTTGAACAAATTAAACAGGAGATTGTTCATGCAGCAGCCCTTCGGCCAGTCAGGACAGAACAAGATGTGAAAAATGTACTCTACACCACAGCAAGGGAGAATGATCCTTCCTGGAGCCTCTGGCAAAGAGTACCTGGGAAGACTTGAGGATGAGCCCTGGGGTTCTGGAGTCCAGGATACAAAGGATCTGAGGCCTCTTACACCCCAACTGAAAAGGAGATCCCAAAAGCTTATGAAGGGGTTCAAGCTGCCTCAGAAGTGATTGGCACTAAAGCACAGCTCCTTCTGGCGCCTTTACTGCCAGCGCTGGGCTGGATGTTCAAAGGAAAGGTCCCTTCCACATCATTCCACTAATGCCACATGGAGCAAGTGGATCGCTCTCATCACACATTGAGCTTGGATGGGAAATCCCAAGCACCCAGGGATCTTGGACATCATCATGAACTGGCATGAAGGCGAAAATTTTGGACTCATATCAGAAGAGAAAGAGGAGCAGGTGACACGTGCATAGAAGGCCCCACCATATAACCAGCTACCAGAAAATGAAAAGCTATATACTCTCTTCACTGATGGTTCCTGCTATATATTGTAAGGATACTTCGAAAAAGGAATGCTGCCATATGGAGTCCCACACGATGGTTCATAGAAGCTATTGAGGGACGAATTGGATCAAGTAAAGTTGCAGAGCAGATAGACATCCTGTTAGCATTCGGAAACATATAATCAAATAGGCAATTATATGTAGGTGCTTTTA
>NW_005055803.1:0-6160 GCF_000277835.1 Geospiza fortis
AAAAAAAAATAAAGCAGTATATTAGGAAATACTAGGAATAGAACAGAAAACAGAAGAAGAAACACGATAATGCTGCCAAAGAAATCCATTGCCCACCTAGCATTTTGAATATTGAATACAGTTCCTGTCATCTCATCTCAAAAATGACAGGATAGCAATAGGAGGATAAAGAAAAAGGTGACAGGATGATCAAAGGTATTTAATGGTTTCTGTACTAGGAAAGAAAAAAGAAAGGCTTTAGGATTTTCATATGGAAGAGGGACAAATGGGGAAAAGGACTGTGACAGAGCCCCAGGACAATAATGAACAGTACTGAGAAAGTGAATAACGAATGGTTTTCACTTTATTTCATAGCAAAGGAAGCAGTCACAATAAAATGAGTAGTTAACAAGTTTAAAACATGAAATCCAAAAAAGGATGCTTTCCACAATGATCATAATTAAAGGGTGGAACTCATTGCCACAGCATGTGGTGGGAAGCTCCAAACATGTGTCAGCTTCAAAAAACAAACCACTGTAGTGGTAAAAGAAACATTGACCAGTACTAACCTGTGTTTTACCCAAAGTTGCACACTATAAACCTTCAGGTCAAGAAACTTTACAGAGTGCTGTAGGGTGATACCAAGGGAGGTTGTCCTTTGGTCTGGTTTAAATACAGCTGTTGCAATTCTTCTCATTAATTTTGCTTTTTTTCTGGATTCTTAGTCATCTCATCCAACATGCATAGGTTAGAGAGCATTAGTGCAAATATGTGATTTCAGATTTCTATAAACATATCTACACAGGGGCTTATGGACCATTTTAAGTTCAAATAGTGCAGCCTACTCAAGCAGGCAGGCTTTAGGCTAGGATTTTCTGAGGATCCTCAGGTCTGGCATCCAAGCATCCAACTACTACTGAAGACTAAAGGGATTAGTAAACAAAACTCTCATTTTATGGAAATAAGAGATGATACTGAATTTTCTCCCCTCAAAAAAGAAGAAAATGGCAATACCATTCCTGTGTAGTTAGTGGTCTTCATCTTAACTGTTTCCCTGAGATTTTCCCAGACAAACAGACAGATATAGGACGTATAGAGTTGTCACTTTCTGTTTATTGTGGTGATAAAATACTATTATTTTAGTGACTAAGCAACATTGCTTGAACTCTGTATCCATCTTCTGTTCATCTGATGCAGATCTATTAAAGACTTCCCCCTGAGACTCTTATGCTACAAGTGAAGGGCTTGTGTCACGCTAGGCTACGCTAACTTGGTATTTTGGCTATTTCAGGTGGGACACTGGTTTTAGACACAGACCCATCTGACCTCATGTAGTTTTTAGTTACTAATTTATGCAAAATTCCAAAACACTAAAAGGTTATCAGATCGGTACAGAGGATTATTACAATTTTCATTGTATTATTTTTTTATTTCCTAAACTATGGATGGTCTTGCAAAGAACTCTGAAAATAAGGCCCTTTGTTTATTCTAATTATCCTACAATGTGAAGTTATACAAAGGTACCTGTGAAACTTAGAATTTTCAGCCCTCAAAAATTTTCTTGCACACTAGCTGGAACAGTTCCTAAGAGCCTTGCCCAAAAAAGGGAAACCAGACTCAAGAGATATTGCAGAAAAAGATACTTCTAACTACCTGCATTGGAACAGTGACTGCTCTTAAAATTCATACTTTATACTGAGAAATAGTAGCTGTTCAAAACTGATGGGAAACAAATGAGGTTTACATACAAATCAGTGTGCCTGCATAAGTTCCTTCAAAGTTTACCTCAATTAACATGAAATTGTTATTCTGTCCAAGCAAAAAGACTTTTCTATGCAGGTATGTACTTACTCCAACACCTGTCCACTCTAAAAGGTCACAGCTCAGGTTGATTGGTATTTCAGCTGGCAAGGTTGTGTTGGTCTAGTGCAAGGGATTCAAGTCCCCGAGCTGAGTTTGTTTTCTCTATGACAGTAACTGGTAAATGATCTAATTCATTCTGAGTCATGAGATTTTTGAGTTCCTCTTCTGAGGAGAGGGATTGAGAGAGCAGCCAGATGGGTGCCTAGCTACTGGCCAAGATCAACCCACTGGATCCTTGGAGCAGGCAACATATTTATGCAACTTTGTTTTCAGTGAAAATGTCCCGACTGGGTTTTTCTGGTTCCTCACCAATTCCATACCTTCAGCTAACTAAAACTGAACGGTTCTGATCAACCCTTATATAGACAAAGAATGATTCTGTTCTCTGGGAGCACAAGGATTCAACCCTACTGTCCTACTTACATCCAGTACAGATAGTCCAAAAATGCTTGATCCAGCCCTATTTTCCACTTGGAAATTGTTAATGGGCAGATTTCTGCAGACACATTTGTTAATTATGCATTGAATTGCTTGGACAAGGCACTTTTAGCATGTGGGTGGTTTGTCAGCTGTTTTCTATTGGCCATGCATTGTTAACAATTGTTTCTACTTCTGCCTTATGTGCCTTATGGTAGAGGAAGAATGATACTGCTCACGAATGGCCAGCTCAGAGTAAGCAGAATGTTTCTTCTTGTTGAACAGATGAAAACAACTTTCTGCAAGATACAGGTGAGTAAAAAATAACTGAATAATGAACAGAAAAAATTTACCATGCTAGTTTGCACCTGGATTTGTTGTTTGTTTGATTTGTTGTGAGTACAGAACAATCAGCATAGCAAAGTACTTCCTCACACAGGTGAGTATTTCTCAATTAGCTGTTTGGATCTAACAAACATTTTTGTCAAATGTTAAACCAGAAGTGGATCAGACTTTAAGAAAACAAGTTTATTGGGACCATCATGTAATCTGTAATGCAAAGGTTGCCATATTCCTCAAGGAGTTTTGATTAAAAGCTATGGAGCTATGCAATCAATTAAAAGAATTATATTTGCTTTAAGTTTGGACAATCATATGGAATGATTTCATTTTCTTTAAGCTTGGTCAACCAAAGTGCATACATACCACCTGAAAAGATCACATCTGGTAGGGTCAATGCTTTTTCTTTGCCCTTCCAATACCACATACACAACATTTTTTAAGTCCCAAAGGCCTTTGACATTGCATTACAATGGATCTGCCACCTCTAATATGCTGAGCAAAATAAGGCATACTCCCCAAGAGAGAGGAAGCAGACAAACTGCCCTGAGGCTTCCCTATTGTTATTTCATTTAGAGAGACAGGCAATATCACAGTATCTATGACAAGAGTGCAAAAGATTCCAAGTCCTCCCAGCTGTCCCCTCCCTAATTCGATCCTGATTGTTCAGTTGGTCCCCACTGTCCATAATGCTCTGAGATTTCTTGTGACTGCTGTGCTAGAGAAATCTCCCACCTGCTTGTGATGTGCTCTTCTTCTAGAGGCAGCAGACACTGTGCTACCTTATCCAGCAGCAAGCTGTCTTTTTATTGAAGATTTCCATGGTCTGTCAACAAGCAATACTTAAATGGTTAAACTTTTCTAATTGCCTCAGCTCAGTTTCATAAGGACACGTGCAACACAAAGATGCGTGTGAGGAGCATTCCACACCTGAAAAAGCATTGCCTTGGGAGGGATGGACAAAAAAGAGTGTGGTGGTCAGTACAGTATCCTTGTTTTAAAGGCTTGGACTGACACTTAGGGAAAACTGTGCAGATAGCAAAGAACAAGTGTTGTTTCCCTGCCACTCTTTCTAGGAGATAGCCTCTTCTCTATGCAGTAGACGCTGATCAGCAATGGGTAAGAACAGAGAATCTCTGAGAGACTGTCTAGTTCACGCACCATCTCAATTTGGCATGCTTATTGTGCCTTACTGCTCAGCAGTAATATTAAAGACTTCCAGAGTTATCATTCTTCTCCACAGTAGGTATCAAAATCCTTTACTAATTGAGGTGCAGTGTTGTGCAAGTACAAAGAGGCTGTGCCACCACCTCAGGTCTTGCAATGAAAGGGGTAGAACTAGAAGTAAAATTTATGTCAGCTGTCCTAGGTGCTGTGCAGGCACCATGACTGCGGACTGATGGCACATCTAACAGGTGAGGGCAGAGAAATGACAGAACTTGCCACATGTCACATAGGTGAGGCTTACTCAACCTTCATTATCTGATAAATTGCTCTGCCTCTGGAATAAGCTAAGGCTAATGAAATGGTGACGCTATCAGAAGGCAACTGAAAATAAAAGTCCCACTGTGAATTGCTGAAAGTTACAGCTAGCATCACAAAAGTGACACTCATTAAAATGCCACTCTCCAGCAAAGCAAAACAGCACAATCGTAACAACTTGCAATTTGCACAGAGAACACACTGTGCAGGAGATATAGGTATACTAGGAAGAAAAAACTGTTAACATAGTATCAATTTAATCAGCTCTTTTTATTGCAGGACTAGAATAAATGAATACCTTGTTAAAAGAATCTGTGGGCACAGTCCCATTTCGTTTATATATTAAAATGGTCTTGCTTTACAGATGAATCTCATTCTGTGACATCCTTGAAATAATTCACATGATTAAGATGAGGAAGATTTCACTTAATATGATCAGCTGACATTCCTGACATACCACACATCACCAATTATATTGTTCTGTTATCCTTACTCAGCACTGCAATACTTAAAATTATATTTCATCTGTTGAAGCATCAGTATTGATCTCTGGCTACATTAAATATTTCCAGTTAAACAGTGTGAAAAATCCCACCTTTTAAGCTATGGTTTCAGTTAAATAACTTAGCTGAAAGTGACAAGAATAATGCTTATTCAAATTCCTCATTTCACATATCAGAATGATTGGCAGTAATCTTCCTCATTCAAACAGTGATCTCCCATTGCTTTCCAACATGATATAAATGGAAACAAATAATCTTGATCAATCTACAGCTTATACACATAATAAAAAGCATGTTGAAATCAGTAAGCAAATCTGTAAGGGTATAGTTTATAGCAGCAGGTCATTTGCTTGTACTGCAATTCAGATTTCAGTTTTCTCATATCTGCTTTGCAATTTTACCTGCTGTGTTTCCCAGAACACTGTTGTGATCCCGTTGTTTAAGGCAATTTGACCATGCAGAAGCACAGTGATGTTTCTCTAATTTAACTTGCACACAGAAGTCCACCTTACCCTTCCTTGTGCCAGAATGAAAGGCATGGCTCTTTCCATTGCTTAAGACCTTCTTATGGGTCCTCTTTGATCACTAAATGTGACCTCCTGCAGAATATGTGATGCAGAATCTCACTCAGTTTGAAAATCCCTGACTATGAGCCTAAACTACTCCCTTCCCACCTCTATCTTGTTTTCAATAGCAAAGCTGTTTTGTTTCAATGTATGAAAATAGAATTCCTCTAATAAATTGTGCTTTCCCGTCTTCTCTAAAGTGAAAACAGAAAAGAAAAAGAAAAGCTGATAGAGAAAAAATGGCTCTACAGACTGAAAGAAGGTCAGAGAAAGTGTGCTGTGGACTTACTGCTGGCCAGTTCTCCCATCCAGCTCCAGGGTAGGTTTGTCTGTAAAATAAGGAAGCAGAATCTATTCTACCTACAGCAACATCATTACCAAAAGCACTAAGTAGTTCAGGGTATTCAAAAGTTGCATATTGAATAGGGCTTAGTTGATAATTTCAGGTCCAGGCACCCCTGGGAAAATCTGCAAGATAAGTAGGGGTACAGCAAATTTGAGATAACCTAAAATATTGTCTTGGGGATTGGGCCAAGTGGTTTGCAGCACAGCAATTGGTGGGTTGAGGGTGGAAGCATAACCCAGCCCTGTGCAGATACTGGACAGTGGCTTTCATTAAGCACAGGAGCCAGGAAACACCATGCCTTGGTGTGGCAAAACACCCCCTGCCACTCCCTGCTGCTGTCCTTTGGGAGAGCAGTGTGCTGCTTTGGCACGATGAATGCTATGCAGCAGAAGGTTAAGCAATAGATCCAGTATTTCTTCTCAGCTCCCTTAGCTGTGCAGTTGGCATGCACTGAAGTTAGTTGGACCTTGCTTATGTGTAGCAGGCACGGCACGGTAATAGTTTACCTGCTGCTCTTTGTTCAACTTTTCACTGAGGGAGAATGAGGCCTAAGGGAAACCTGACCCTTTCCGTACCAATCTGCCACCATTAAACCTCACATCTTTGTGCCTACATCTGCAATAACATCACAGTCTATGGACCGAGACAGGTGCTGATTTTTTTTT
>NW_005055804.1:0-2909 GCF_000277835.1 Geospiza fortis
AGGGAACAAATGGGGACAAATCCCACCCTTCCAAGTCCTTGAAGCCTCTCAGGCCACCCAGGACCCACCAATGTGGGACACCCCAGAACCCTCTGGAGATGTCGGTCATGGGGCCACCTTCAGCTCTTGGGGACAAATGGGGACAAAATGGGGACAAATGCCACCTTGGACATCCCAAAGTCCTTGAAGCCTCTCAGGTGACCTGGGATGACATCCCAAAGTCTTGGAACCCTCTAAGGTCACCCAGGACCCACCAACGTGGGACACCCCAGAACCCTCTGGAGATGTCGGCCATGGGGCCACCTTCAGCTCTTGGGGACAAATGGGGACAAATCCCACCCTGGACATCCCAAACTCTTGGAACCCTCTGAGGTCACCCAAGACCCGCCAACGTGGGACACCCCAGAACCCTCTGGAGATGTCGGCCATGGGGCCACCTCCATCCCTTGGGGACAAATGGGACAAATGCCACCCTGGACATCCCAAAGTCCTTGAAGCCTCTCAGGTGAGCTGGGACCCCACCAACATGGGACACCCCAAAACCCTCAGGAGATGTTGGCCATGGGGCCACCTCCATCCCTCGGGGACAAATGGGGACAATTGGGGACAACCGGGGCCCGGCGCTGACCCGAGACGCGCGAGACGGCGTCGGCGGGGAGCTGAGCTCAGTGTGCTCTGTGCCACCGGTGACAGCTGAACTCAATGTTCTCCATGCCACCGGTGTCCACCTGGGGACACCACGGGGACACCGAGGGGACACCAAGGGGACAGCTGAGCTCAGTGTGCTCTGTGCCACCGGTGACAGCTGAACTCAATGTTCTCCATGCCACCGGTGTCCACCTGGGGACACCACGGGGACACCGAGGGGACACCAAGGGGACAGCTGAGCTCAGTGTGCTCTGTGCCACCGGTGACAGCTGAACTCAATGTTCTCCATGCCACCGGTGTCCACCTGGGGACACCACGGGGACACCGAGGGGACACCAAGGGGACAGCTGAGCTCAGTGTGCTCTGTGCCACCGGTGACAGCTGAACTCAATGTTCTCCATGCCACCGGTGTCCACCTGGGGACACCACGGGGACACCGAGGGGACACCAAGGGGACAGCTGAGCTCAGTGTGCTCTGTGCCACCGGTGACAGCTGAACTCAATGTTCTCCATGCCACCGGTGTCCACCTGGGGACACCACGGGGACACCGAGGGGACACCAAGGGGACAGCTGAGCTCAGTGTGCTCTGTGCCACCGGTGACAGCTGAACTCAATGTTCTCCATGCCACCGGTGTCCACCTGGGGACACCACGGGGACACCGAGGGGACACCAAGGGGACAGCTGAGCTCAGTGTGCTCTGTGCCACCGGTGACAGCTGAACTCAATGTTCTCCATGCCACCGGTGTCCACCTGGGGACACCACGGGGACACCGAGGGGACACCAAGGGGACAGCTGAGCTCAGTGTGCTCTGTGCCACCGGTGACAGCTGAACTCAATGTTCTCCATGCCACCGGTGTCCACCTGGGGACGCCGAGGGGACACCGAGGGGACAGCTGAGCTCAATGTTCTCCGTGCCACCAGTGTCCACCTGGGGACACTGCAGGGACACCATGGGGACAGCTGAGCTCAATGTTCTCCATGCCACCAGTGTCCACCTGGGGACACCGTGGGGACAGCTGAGCTCAGTGTGCTCCCAGTTCCCAGTGTCCCCAATGTCCCCAAGGTGTCTTCATTGTCCCCTCAGATCCCAATGTCCCCTCAATGTCCCCAGTGTCCCCAATGTCCCCCACTCCCAAATGTCCCCAATGTCCCCAACATACTCAATGTCCCCAATGTCCCCAACGTCCCCCCAATGTCCCCAATGTCCCCCAGCTCCCAATGTCCCAAATGTCCCCAACACACCCAATGTCCCCCATTCCCCAATGTCCCCAGTGTCCCCACAATGTCCCCAATGTCCCAAATGTCCCCCCAATGTCCCAATGTCCCCCATTCCCAAATGTCCCCAATGTCCCCAACACACCCAATGTCCCCCATTCCCCAATGTCCCCAGTGTCCCCACAATGTCCCCAATGTCCCAAATGTCCCCCCAATGTCCCAATGTCCCCCATTCCCAAATGTCCCCAATGTCCCAAACACACCCAATGTCCCCAGTGTCCCCACAATGTCCCCACAATGTCCCCAACATCTCCAACCTCCCCCCAGCCCCTGGTGTCCCCAGTGTCCCCCCAGTGTCCCCCCAGTGTCCCCAATGTCCCCAGCATGTCCCCGTGTCCCCAGACCTTGTGGCGCAGGCGGTAGAGGAGCCCGAGGCGCTGGGCCACCACCAGCAGGACCAGGGCCACCAAGGCCACCAGGGCCACCAGGACGGTCACCAAATCCATGGCAGGAGCTGCAAAACAACGGGGTCACCTCTGTCACCACGGCGTCACCACGGGGTCACCACGGGGTCAGTGGTGACCTGGTGCCCATGTGCCCCGTCCCACCTCTGTCACCACGAGGTCACCACGGGGTCA
This sequence comes from Geospiza fortis, assembly GCF_000277835.1. Classification (NCBI taxonomy): domain Eukaryota; kingdom Metazoa; phylum Chordata; class Aves; order Passeriformes; family Thraupidae; genus Geospiza; species Geospiza fortis. The sequence goes on from NW_005055804.1 coordinate 2,505, forward strand.
CCACGGGGTCAGTGGTGACACCGGTGCCACCTGTCCCTGTGTCCTCTGTGCCACCAGTGCCACCTGTGCCCATGTCCCCTGTCCCACGTGTCCTACTTGTGTCACCAAGGGGTCACCATGAGGTCAGTGGTGACACCGGTGCCACCTGTCCCCGTGTCTTCCGTGCCACCGGTGCCACCTGTGCCCATGTCCCCCGTCCCACCTGTCCCCAATGTCCCCCTGGTTCCACCTGTGGGACAGGAACCCCTGGGGACACCGAGAACCACCTGGGGCCACCGTGGGAACTCTGGGGACATCGGGAACTGGTTGGGGACACCAGGAATGGCCTGAGGACATCAGGAACTCCTTGGGGACACCAGGAACCCACTGGGGACACCAGGAATGGCCTGAGGACACCAGGGACAG
>NW_005055804.1:3723-6154 GCF_000277835.1 Geospiza fortis
ACCCGCTGGGGACACCAGGAATGGCCTGAGGACACCAGGAACTCCTTGGGGACACCAGGAACCGCTTGGGGACACCAGGAATGGCCTGGGGACACCAGGAACCCACTGGGGACACCAGGAACCAACCAGGACCACCATGGGAAACCTGGGGACACCGTGAGAATGCCTGGGGACACCAAGAACTGCTTGGGGACACCAGGAACCACCCAGGGACACCGTGGGAACCCTGGGGACACCAGGAACCCCTTGGGGACACCGGGAACCACCCAGGACCACCATGGGAACCTTGGGGACACCAGGAACTGCTTGGGGACACCAGGGACGACTTGGGGACACCAGGAATGGCCTGGGGACATCAGGAACTCCTTGGGGACACCAGGAACCCACTGGGGACACCAGGAATGGCCTGAGGACACCAGGGACAGCTTGGGGACACCAGGAATGGCCTGGGGACATCAGGAACTCCTTGGGGACACCAGGAATGGCCTGAGGACATCAGGAACTCCTTGGGGACACCAGGAACCCACTGGGGACACCAGGAATGTCAGGGACCACCCAGGGCCACCGTGGGAACCCCTGGGGACACCAGGGACAGCTTGGGGACACCATGGGAACCTTGGGGACACCGGGGATGACCAGGAATTAACGGAACACCATTTCATGAATTAGATTGGATTAATTAAACTCCGGGTTAATTGAAGCCAGATTAATTAATTAGATTGGATTAATCAAACTCTGGATTAATCGTACCCATCCTAATTAATTCGATTGGATTAATTAAACTCTGCATTGATTGAAGCCAGTTTAATTAGTTCGATTGGATTAATTAAACTCTGCATGCACTGGAGCCAGCTTAACTAATTCAATTGGATTAATTAAACTCTCCATTAATTGAAGCCAGTTTAATTAATTAGACTGAATTCATTAAACTCTGGGATAACTGAGCCCCATTTAATTAATTACACTGGATTAATTAAACTCTACATTAATTGTACCCATCCTAATTAATTAGACTGGGTTAATTAAACTCTGGATTGATTGAACCCCGTTTAATTAATTACACTGGATTAATTAAACTCTAGATTAATTGTACCCATCCCAATTAATTAGATTGGATTAATTAAACTCTGGATTAATCAGACCCATCCTAATTAATTAGATTGGATTAATTAAACTCTGGATTGATTGAAGCCAGTTTAATTGGATTGGATTAATTAAATTCTGCATGAATGGGACCCAGCTTAACTAATTCAATTGGATTAATTAAACTCTCCATTAATTGAAGCCAGTTTAATTAATTAGACTGAATTCATTAAACTCTGGGATAACTGAGCCCCATTTAATTAATTACACTGGATTAATTAAACTCTACATTAATTGTACCCATCCTAATTAATTAGACTGGGTTAATTAAACTCTGGATTGATTGAACCCCGTTTAATTAATTAGACTGGGTTAATTAAACTCTGGGTTAATTGGACCCCGTTTAATTAATTAGACTGGGTTAATTAAACTCTGGATTGATTGAACCCCGTTTAATTAATTAGACTGGGTTAATTAAACTCTGGATTGATTGAACCCCGTTTAATTAATTAGACTGGGTTAATTAAACTCTGGGTTAATTGGACCCCGTTTAATTAATTAGACTGGGTTAATTAAGCTCTGGGTTAATTGGACCCGGTTTAACCAGTCCCGGTTTATCCGGATTCCTCCACCCGCCCACCTTCATTTGCATAATCAGAGGCTCATTTGCATAATCACCACCGCCTTAATTACCCCTAACGAACTTTCGCCCCTCCCCCAAACATTCCTGGGATTCCCGAATTCCCCAAACCCCCAAATTTGGGGCAAAAATTCCCAATTTTGGGGCCCAAAAAAATTCCAAATCTTGGAGAGAAAATCCCAAATTTTGGAGCAATTTTTCCAAATTTGGGTAAAAAAATCCCAAACTGGGGTCCAAAATCTCCGATTTTAACCAAAAATCCTCAAATTTGGGGTGAAATCCTCAAATTCTCGGTCCAAAATCCCAAATTTGGGGCAAAAATCTCCAAATTTTGGGGGAAAATTTCCCAATTTTGGGGCAAAAATCTCCACATTTGGGGAGAAAATTCCACATTTTGGGGGAAAATTCCAAATTTTGGGGGGAAAATTCCAAATTCTGGGTCCAAAATCCCCAATTTTGGGGTGAAAATTCCAAATTTTGGGGCAAAAATCTCCAAATCTGGGGTGAAAATTCCAAATTTTGGGGTAAAAATTCGCAATTTCGGGGTGAAATCCTCAAATTCTGGGTCCAAAATCCCCAATTTTGGGGCGAAAATTCCAAATTTTGGGGCAAAAATCTCCAAATCTGGGGTGAAAATTCCAAATTTTGGGGTGAAATCCTCAAATTCTGTGTCAAAAAATCTCCAATTTTGGGGTAAAAATCTCCAAA
>NW_005055805.1:0-6136 GCF_000277835.1 Geospiza fortis
CAGTCTTCTACTCTGGGAGGTGCAGCTGGTTCTGCTGCTTATCATGAACTGATTTTTGCTGAATCAAATAGAGGCAACTGTGGTGTTTCACCCCAGAGACACTTTTGGCTAGCTGTGTGTTGCGGCTGAGCATGTGGAGGCAAGTCCAGGCATGCTGGGGCTCCGGTGGTGGTGGGATGGAGTTTCCTTCCATAAGACGGTCCGCTCCTCAGGTTTACCTCTGACGGAGAAGCTTTAAGGTGATGATGAAGGAAAGGAGTCAGTTCTGATGGAGGGTTTCAATCCAGAGCCTTTATTCCGGCCCACAGGCCTCTGAATCCGGCAACAGCTCCAACAGAATTCTCAGAGTGTGTGGTTGCTCTCCCTTTTACCCAGGGGGAGAGGGGGAGGGAAGGGATAGGAAGCCCACCAACCAGGCATATGAGAGGAGGTCTTAAGGGACAAAGGACACCTGGATGGCCCAATGCCCCCTGGGGGTAGAGGGCATCCTTTGAATCTGCCAATCACTCAACGCCCTTCTGGAATGCCAGGATTGACAGACAGTGCTCGGTAGGGGTCAGGGTGGGGAAAGGAAGGATGATTGACACACCTGGGAGGGAATCTTCAGGGGAGGGATCCCAGTTCTGGGGTAAACCTTAAAATCACACTGCAACATCTCCCCCTTGTTTTGTTTAAAATGAAGAGGACTGGGTTTGGGGGGCAGAATGCTCACCAAACCACAGCTGGTAAATTGGTTCCTTCTCTTCAGGAGGGTCAGTATTTTCTACTGAGGCTTCCAGATCATCCATCGGAGCACTAGGGGCTTCCAAATGGTAGACTTCAGGAGGGGAAGATGAGCTTGAAATTAGCTTGTAAACCATGTGCTTGATTAGCCCAAAAACAGTGCTAACAACTACTATAACAATAACTAGAATCAACAGTACCAAAAACAGTTTTCAGAATAGATCCTAACCAGCCCAAGAGTCCCCAGCCCTTGAACAGTCCACTCAGCCAGTCATCTGTTTCTCTCTTGATTTTGTTCACCATGGTTTTCATTTTGTCGATCGTGGCATGGATGTTCTCTGCTTTTGATGACAAGTTGAGGCAGCAGAGACCTTCAAATTCTTCACAGTGATGGTTGTGCAGGAGGAGCAGATAGTCTATGGCCACCTGTTTTGAATGGTGGCTTGCCTGGTAATTTCTTCGTCTGATAAGAGGTCACTCAGGGCAGTAGAAGTGAGGTTTGCCTGTTTTGCAACCCAACATTCCAATCGGCCTAATTCTCCCATGCTTTTTGCTGCCGAGATCCACGGCGGAAGGACTGTAATTGCGATGACCTTAAGTCTGGACCAGTGAACAATTTCCGAATTACAGTCTGGGTCCAATTGCCTTAGGTCTCTTTTTTGGATAGTCAATTTATGTGTGTTGTTTTTTATTTGCCAATGCATTAAATTTGTTCAATTTGGGGTAAACTGGCTCAGCTTGCCAAAGGTGCATCAACCTCCGAGCAGACGAGGGGGGACACCTGCCCATGCTCTGTCTCCACGTATTAAAAACACACCTTTTGGGAGTTCACGGGGCTTATAATCACCACCTGATCAGTGCATGACTAGGACTGAATTTTTGCACCAGTTTTTGTCTGTGTAGTGTGGGTTGCTAGGGTCAGGATAGGGTAGTGTGGGTTGCTAGGGTCCGGATAGGTGTTTCGTTTAGCTTCATAATAAGGTAACTGGGAATTGAATTTAAAGTGAATGCAAAAAGTTGCATTCATGGAGCCAAGGAGATGGAGTTCTTGTGGTTCCCTTTTTGGCACTGGTAACTGTCTTGCCCACTCCTGCCATAACAGTAAAGGATTGTCAGCAGGGCAGCGACCAGGAGGAGATGCGAGTGAATTAACTTCATTTAAAGCATTCCACATTTCGTTTGGGAACTCTGCGGATTTAAAAGGAACTCCCACCACGCAAGTTGACAGGGGGTCAGAGGCTGTTGCTGTGGAGAGACAGATGTGATCCTGTCCAAGGGCTTTGGCCAAGGTGGTCCATACGTTTGCTTTGGGCTGAGGGACTATCCAGGAGATCACTGGTGGAATGATCACAAGCAGGACAAGGAGCAGACTCGGTCTCATGGTGTCTCGAGACTTCACACGAACAGCGGGATCTAAATCGGTAAAAGGAAACTTAAAACAGCAATATATTACAAACTATTTCAGACAGGAGGTGTACATGGAATTTCTTCCAGGGACCACGTGCGGCGTTTCCTTCTCCAGGCAGCATTAGCAACTTGGGGCACTTCTGTAGACTTCTCTGAGACCTTGGGGACGTAGGGCCTTACCCATTTGGATGGAACCCACTTTAAACCAGAGGGGGTGGACACGCAGGAGTATCCACATCCCCATGTAACCAATTTGTAAGGTCCCACTATCTTCCAAGTCTCGGGGTTTTTTACTGACTGGAGGCCTTTCTTTCACTGACATCTGACTGCTCCCCACAAAGTGGTGTACGATGGGTGGATTCAGGCTGTCAAAAAAACAGTTCAGAAAATTGATTGTGAACAGTGCTCTGGACAACCGGATGTGGGGAGGTTCCACTTTCAGGACCTGATGTTGCTGGTCCAGGACTCTTTTGATATCACGGTGAGTCCTTTCTACTACGGCTTGACCTGTAGGGGAGTAGGGGATGCCAGTTTTATGCTCTACTCCCCATTGCTGCAGGAAGCTCCCGAATTCCTTGGATTTGTAGGCAGGCCCATTATCAGTTTTCAACTCCTTGGGGATGCCCATGAAAGAAAAAGCCTGTAAGAGGTGCTTTATGGCATCGGAGGATGATTCTCCTGTGTGGGCAGAGGCATAGACTGCTCTCGAAAAGGTATCTACACTGACATGAACACATTTCTGCCGTCCGAGTGGTTGTATGTGTGTTACATCTGTTTGCCACAGTTCACAACTGTTCAACCCCCTTGGGTTTGCTTCCGCACTCATCGTAGGGAGTGAATGTTGTTGGCAATTGGGGCATGTGGCCACAATTGCTCTGGCCTGTTCTCAAGTGATGTGAAACTGATGAACTAGGCCAGGTGCATTTTGGTGGAAAAACTGGTGGCTGATTTTTGCCTGTTCAAAAACATTTGGGAGAGCGACCATCTCTGCAGGCGCAGCAAGAGCATCTGCCCTTCTGTTGCCTTCAGCAATAAACCCTGGCAAGTAGGTGTGTGACCAGACGTGCATCACATAAAATGGTTGCTCTCGGTGGGAGACCAACTTTACAAGTTTTGAGAGCAATTTGAAAAGTGCGATGTTAGACACTTCTTGCAGTATCGCTTGATCTGCTCTGGATACTACTCCTGCCACATATGAAGAGTCTGTAATCAGATGGAATGGTTCTGAGAACCTTTCAAAGGCCCTAACAACTGCAACCAACTCAGCAACTTGACGTGAACCTTCTACCTCAGCAATGTCCGTCTCCCACTGCTGGGTTTGAGGATCCTTCCAAGTCATAACGGACTTGTGGGACCTCCCGGACACGTCTGTAAAGCCGGTCAGGGCCTTTTTTAAAGGTCTCCTACTTTGAACACTTCTCAATTTCAGAGTAAATTGAACGTCTTGTTCGAAAATTTTGTGGGCAGGCCGATGGACAGAAATTTGTCCTGAGTAAGAATCCACAGCAAACTGCAATGCCTCATTTTCCTGAAGCAAATGTTCCAACATTGCTGTAGTAATTTGGCCCGATTTTAACTCTATTGGAATGTGAATGCACTCAAAGTCACATCCATTTTTATAACTATAAAGGCCACTATGATTTTCACAAAATCAGAAATCTCTTATACGCTCTCTGAGTGTGTGGAGAGTTCTCCTGGATGTTAAGACATTGGCATTGAGTTACTTCCCCAGGGGATTGAGAGAAATTAAGGAGATTCTCTGTATACCATTATCATTCATTGGTAAGTGACACTGACTCTTAATCTATACTATTTCTTTACTAGCTGTAGCTCTATAATCGTGCACTGTATCTTTATCTATGAGTAGTGTTTCTTTTATTTTGTTCTTGTGTAGTAAGTTTTTGCCACATTATATCACAGTACAATCTCGTTTGTACTGGGCATTAATTCAGTTATAAATAAGAAAGCCAGCCCAGTTTCATAAACTGGCCCCTGGGTTGACAGACAGGAACTTCGACCAATTATGTTCCTTCGTAAGCTGCAGTCATGTCACTGGTCTAGGATCTGGGGGGCATAAAATATCAGACCAATGATCTATCTAGACTGGGTTTTTCAAATGCCCTTTATAAAGAAGGGTTGGACAATAAATGTTCTCTGTTGGCACAGGGATATCGGGTGAGTGGTTCTCTTTGTGTCCAACCCACTCCCCCACACATTCACAGTAAGTAGTCTGTTTAAGTCTTATGTCTGTTTTCTGTGGTCTATTCAATAAATAATTCATGTTGTAATAGGCCCGATAAGTCATTATTAAGAACTTGTGAGCAAGAGTAGTTTTGGAGTGCTGGCCACCTCAATAAAGCTACTGTCTACTGCCAGAGGCCTGGGCAGAGGCAGGGACTTGTCCAAGCTCTCCCCTCATTATTGGTAACACCATTAATCAATCCATACAGTTAAATGTCAGTATTTTCTCCAGAAAATCAAAAGCTGTGAAGCAGACAGAAACAAGCTCACCAATTCCTCAAAAGCAATAAGTTTCCTTTCCAGGATGAGTCTCATGAAACACCCATAACAAATTCCCTTGAAGTAAGGAAGGAATTAAAGGTTACACCCTGTGTGCATCTAAAAGGAGCACTTCTGTCCTTGCTGCATCCACCTTACTCCCCACAGGAGATGTGTCCTTGCAGTGGAGCAATTTTGTAGCCTGCAGGCATCATCTCATCTAGCAAGGCAGGAGAAATGACCATAAGAGCATCACACCTCCACAGGATATGTGTTATACGAGTACTGCAATCCCATCCAGAATGCTAAGCTTGTACCCCAAAAAGACCTTTGCACAGTGTCAGGATTTGATTCCATGGTCTCAGATCCATTCCACAAGCACATTGCATTTCAGAAAACTGATTTCATATCTTTATGTGCAACTGAAGTGGGATTAGATTTAGTGCAATTAAAAAAAGTATTTGGTGTGACCAATGCTATGAAATTATTTTGCCAATTAATAGAGTATTCTGAGTGACTAAAATTATTTTAGAAAGACTGTGGTGCATGAACTCTTTCCACAATGATGAAGAAAGAAATTAAAAGCAATTTAAGTTACTAGAATGAAATCTAAATGTAAAAGGACTTTTGTGATTTCTTTGATGATTCTTTTTACTAAGATATGTGAACAGGTCAAATCCTGTCATTAAAGTTGTTGCTTATTCAGTTGATTCTTGGTACGTGGAAGAGTCCCTTCGAGGTCAGATAATACAAATAGGAATATGCCTTTCTTCAGTTACAACCTTATATTCTACTGTGTGAATCAACACAGGCAGGCAGCCAGAACAACCACAAAACTGCAGTTGAAATGCAAAGAGTAAATTTATTTTATGACTTCCCAAACCAGAGGATCCCAAAGCAACACTCAGGCAGAGAGACAAGCAGCAACACAGGCACAATTAGGCTGTAACTCAGCCTCCTGCTGGGTTCAGATTTGCCCCTGAGCAGGCTGCACAGGCCTCGGATAGCTCAGTCCTCAATGGGACAGACTGCCCGAATTCCCAAGCAGTTCTCGGCCGCTGGCAATCTTAGCACGCATAAGGGATATCAGCTCTTTAGTGATTCTCAGCTCTTAGTGATTTCAGCTCTTAGCTTGCAAGGTGCCACAGGCAGGCAGACACAGGGCGAGAGGAGAAGGTCGTTCTGGTGTTCCACAGTGATGTCTTTACTGGATGTTCTGCGAAGTTCCAGTGACAGCTCTTCTACAGAACCGGGCTAAAATAGCCCATTATATAGGGTATAGGGGGATCAAAAATTGTCCAATAGCAAGGGTAAAAAGGGAGTGACCTATAGGGTTACAGAGAGATAAGCAGGGGTCTGAAAGGCGGAAGAGAGGGGCTTCTAGCTATTCACCATGACTTGGCATTTCCTATCTTTAGGCCTCTGTCCTCCACAGGGCCTTTGCAGTCCCGGAGCCTGCTACAGCTCCACTTTCTGTATGTAGAAAAAAGGCGTTCCCTATAGTTCT
>NW_005055806.1:0-307 GCF_000277835.1 Geospiza fortis
GTCCCCCTCAGTGCCACCACTGTCCCTGTGTGCCATCGGGTCCCAGCCTGGTGCCACTGCCTGTGTCACCGCTGTGTCACCGCACTGCCGCTGTCCCCAACCCGTGGGTCACCCCTGTGTCACCTGTGTCACCCCTGCCACCCCCTCGGTCATCTCTGCCACCCTTGTCACCCGTGCCACGCGTGTCACCCCTGTGCCACCACCCCTGTCACCTGTGTCACCGCACTGCCGCTGTCCTCAGGTCATCAGGTGTCCCCAACCCCTGTGACCCCTGTGTCACCCGTGCCACCCCTGCTGTCACCCGTGC
>NW_005055806.1:5042-6114 GCF_000277835.1 Geospiza fortis
CGGACCGCCCGCCCCTGCCACGTAGGACAGGATGCGCCCGGCGACGCTGAACGGCTCTGGGGACAGTGGGGACATGAGGGGACAGCGGGGACAGCGGGGACATGAGGGGACATGAGGGGACACATGGGGACAGCGGGGACACCCAGGGGACAGCGGAGACATGAGGGGACAGCGGGGACAGCGGGGACATGAGGGGACATGAGGGGACATGAGGGGACACAAGGGGACAGCGGGGACACCCAGGGGACAGCGGGGACATGAGGGGACAGCGGGGACACCTTGGGGATACCCCAAGGGACACCCAGGGACACCTCAAAACCCCGGGGACACCTTGGGGACAGCCAGGGACATCTCAGGGACACCCCTGGGAACAGCTGAGGGACAGCCCGGGGACAGAGGGGACATCTCGGGGACACCCCCAGGGACACCTTGGGGACACCTTGGGGACACTCGAGGGACACGCCGGGGACACCCCAAAACCTTGGGAGCCCCCCGGGACACATCAGGGTGTCCCAAGAGGTGACGGGGAGGGGACAGGAGGTGACACAGCAGGTGACAGACACGCCCCCCCGGTGCCCTGCCAGGTGTGCCCAGGTGTGCCCAGCTGTGCCCCAGATGCCCCCCAGGTGCCCCAGCTGTGCCCAGGTGTGCCCGTACCGCTGGGCGGGGGCTCGCTGCGCGTGAACAGCTCCCGCCAGGGCGGGTCCAGGAAGGCGGAGCCGTAGCGGCCATCGAGGGTGCCCAGGTGCTGCGCCACGGGGTGGGGACCTGGGGACACGGGGACAGCCACAGGTGGGCACAGAGAGCCCCAGGTGTGCCCAGGTGTGCCCCAGTTATTCACCATTTTTTCCCCAAGTGTGCCCCAGGTACCCCCAGGTGTGCCAAGGTGTGCCCCAGGTACTTCCAGGTAGGCACAGATACCCCCCCAGGTGTGTCCCAATGTCCCCAAGTGTGTCCCCCATGCCCCTCAGGTGCCCCCCATGCCCTCGAATTGTGCCCAGGTGGGTCCCCGTACTCTGCAGGTGTGCCCAGGTGTGTCCCCCATGTCCCCCAGCTGTGCCCAGGTGTGCCC
>NW_005055807.1:0-574 GCF_000277835.1 Geospiza fortis
AAAATCCCCATTTTTGGACCCAAAATCTGCCTAATTTGCATATTTTGCACCAGTACAAACCACTTCAAACCCCGCCCATGCCCTTATATGGCAATTAAGCCCCTCCCACCCCTTAAGCCCCTCCCACATTTAATTTCCCATTTCCTCAATGAACCAAAGCCCCGCCCCTGAAATGTTGGAGCCCCGCCCACAATTTCCGCCCTTTTGGGCCCGATTTTTGCCTTTGTAAATTCAAATTTTAAGCCCCGCCCCCAAATGACGCCACTTTAAAGTTACCCTTTAGGCTCCGCCCCAAATGACGCCATTTTGAAATTACCCTTTAGGCTCCGCCCCCAAATGACGCAATTTTGAATGTAACTGTTAGGCCCCGCCCCCAAATGCCGCCATTTTGATTTTCACCTTTAAGCCCCGCCCCCAAATTCCACCATTTTGTTCCATCTGTGAAGCTCCGCCCCAAATGTTGAAGCCCCGCCCCCAAACTCCAAAAATTTTGATTGACATTTTTAGCCCCGCCCCCAAATCCCACCGTTCCAAACCTCATTTGTGAAGCTCCGCCCCAAATTTGAATTTAAAT
>NW_005055807.1:1416-4014 GCF_000277835.1 Geospiza fortis
GCGGGGCGGCCCCGGAGGTGCCGGATCCGGGAATCGCGTCTGGGGGCGGGGCCGGAAGCTTCCGGAAGGTCGGACAAGGGGGCGGGGCCAAGGGATTCTGGGGGGAGGCCCTGGGACTCGGCAGCCTGGGAGAGAAAATTCCAGAATAAATCCTCAAATTTGCATAAATTTCCATAAAAAACTTTTAAAATTATCAGAACTTGTCGCAAAAAAATCCTCAAATTTGCATAAATTTACATAAAAACGTTTAAAATTATCAGAATTTGTCGCAAAAAGCCCAAGATTTACAGAAATTGCCACAAAAAATTTTCAAGTTTGTCAAAAAAGTCACAGAAACGTTAAAATTTAACGAAAATTTTCCAAAATTTTCAAATTTGTGGAAATTTTTTCACAAAAAAACCAAAATTAACAGAAATTTTGACTAACAATATAAATTTTTAAAGAATTCTTCTTAAAAAAACCTGAAATTTTATTTTTCATAGAAACTCCCAATTTTGGAAAAACTTCCATAAAAATCTTCATCAATTTTTTTTTTTGAAAAATCCAAAATTCACAAAAATTTCCACAAAATTCCTCAGATTTTTTCAAGCCGAAAAAAACCCCTAAATTTACAAAAATCTGAACAAAAATCCTGAAATTTGTCACAACTTTTTCACAAAAATCCAATTCTTTACCAAAATTGTCACAAAAAATCAGAAATTTGCAAAAAAATTTCACAAAAAATCCAAAAATTGTTTCACAAAAATTCCTAAGTTTTACAATATTTCCGGCAAAATCTTTAAATAATTAAAAATTTGTACAAAAATGCCCAAAACTTCCACCAAAAAACCCAAATTTATCAACTTTTTTGACAAAAATACCAAAATTCTTTCAAAGTTTCCAAAAAACCCTCAAGTATTTCAAAATTCTCTTTTAAAATCGCAAATTCATCCAATTTTTCCACAAAAATCTTCAAATTCCTCAAATTTTGTAAAAAAATCCCAAATTTACTGAAATTTATACAAAAATTTTCAAATTTAGTTTTTTAAAATTTCCAAATTCACGAAAAATTGGACAAAAATCCCAAAATTCGTCAAAATCCTTCGACAAAATTCTTCAAATTTATGAATTTCCCACAAAACCCCGAAAATTCCTCACAAAATTTCCACAAAATTTCTCCAAAATTTTGTATTTTCCCAAAAACAATTTCAATTTTCCAAAAATCCCCCAAAATGTCCCAAAATTCTGAAATTTCCCCCGAAATCTTCTCAAATGCCTTCTGATGTTGCCAAAATTTTTAAAAAATTCGGGAATTTTCCCCCAAATTTCAAAAATTTTTCGGAATTTCCTTGAAAGTCTCAAATTTCACAAAAAAAATTCCAAAAATTCACAAATTTTCCCAAAATGCTGCAAATTTGCCCCAAAATTTTCTCAAATTGGACAAAAATTTGCATAAAAATTTAAAAAATTCTCCAAAATTCCCCACATTTGCCGAAATTCCTCTCAAAACTCCCCCAGATTCCTAAAAAGTTTTCAAATATTTCAAAAATTGGAGGAAATTTTAAAATTCCTCCAAATTTCACTTTCCCCAAAATTCCCGAAATTTTTCCAGAGAATCCTTCTCAAAATTCCACAAGAACTTCAAAAATTTCTCAAAATTCCAGAAATTTTCCCCAAAATCCCTCAAAACATTTGAAAAATTCCTCCAAAATCCAAAAAATTTGTAAAAATTTCTAAAAAATTGGCAAGAATCCCAAAAATTCCCGCCAATTTTCCCCAAAACTCAACAAAATTCACACAAAAATCTGAACAAATTTGAATTTTAAAAGCTCCAAAATCTTTAAAAAATTCATAAATTTGGAAGATTTTTTACAATTTTAAAAAATTCCCCAAAATTTCTCAAAATCTCCTTTAAATTCCCTCGAAATTCACGAAATTCCCCAAAAATTTCCCCACAATTTTCCCCCCATTTTGTAAAAATTCCCAAACTGCCCCCGAATCCCCGATTGTGCCCCAAGTTCCGCCGCTCACCCGGACGAGCTCCACGAGGCGCCGCCCGTCTTCCAGAAGCTTCCGCTGCCGCAAAGCATCACGGGAAGGGGCGGAGCCACCGCCGGAAGTGACATCAGCAGACCCGGAAGTGCCGTTTTTCTCATCCCCACGACACGGTTCAACACCGGAAGTGGAATTCCCGGAACCGGAAGTGGATTTTCCCGCACCGGAAGTGGATTTTTCCGTACCGGAAGTGAGTTTGGCAAGGCCGCAAGTCACCTTTCCAACACCGGAAGTTGTTTCCGCGACACCGGAAGTGACATCGGCAGACCCGGAAGTGACTTTCTTGACACCACAAGAGGCGGAGTCCGACCCGGAAGTTGTTTTGCCCACACCGGAAGGTGCTGTATATCCACCAGAAGAGGCGGGGCCAGAACCGGAAGTGACAGCCGCAAACCCGGAAGTTGTAGAAAGAAAAGCAAGAGTGGGCGTGGTCACGCCGGAAGTGACATCATCCGAGGGGGCGTGGTCAGCGCCGCAGATCTCACAGCGGGGGGCGTGGCCTCGGTTGAGGAAGGTGCAGCGGGGGCAGGGCCAAGGCGGGCAGGGGGCGGGGCTTGGCTGGGA
>NW_005055807.1:4368-6114 GCF_000277835.1 Geospiza fortis
CAGCTGCGGCACTCCCAGCCCTGCCCCTCCCCCGCCTCCGCCTCTCCTGCAAAAAAAACCCCAAATTTCCTTTTTTTCACCCCAAAAATTCCCAAATATTCTGCCCTAAAATCCCCTGGATTTTTACCCCAAAATTTGAATTTTTTCCGCTCGAAAATTCCCTTTTTTCACCCAAAAAACCCCAATTTTTTTCCACAATTTTTTTTTTCTTACACCAAAATTTTGCTGTTTTCCACCCAAAATTTTCAGGTTTTTGTCGCCAAACGTTCTCACTTTTCCACCCAAATTACCCACAATTTCCCTTTTTTTCCCCAAAAATTCCAATATTTCCCATAAAAACCTCCAATTTTCCTTCAAGAAAACTCTGATTTTTTTCCCACTAAAACTGGCATTTGTACCCCAAAAAAATCTGCATTTTTTCCACCCACAATTTTTATTTTTTCACCAAATATTCCCATTTTTTTCCTGCAAAAAATCCTATTTTAGCCCCACGAAAAATTGCCATTTTTCCACCCAAATTTTGAATTTTTCTCCCCAAATTTCCGTTTCCCCAGAAAAAATCCCGTTTTCGCGTCAAAATTTTGCTTTTTCCCCCAAAATTTTCTCATTTTCCCCAAAACTTCCCCCTTTCCCCCTAAAATTCCCATTTTTTCCCCCAAAAATCCATTTTCCCACCAAAATTCCCAAGTCTCTTTCACCCAAACTTCCCCATTTTTTCTTAAAATTCGGCATTTTCTCCCCAAAATTTGCATTTTTCTCACCCAAAATTCTCATTTTCCACAAAAATTCCCCTTTTTTCCAAAAAAATCTTTTTTCCACCCCCACTTCGTGAGCCGAAAAACTCCAAAAATTCACATTTTTCACCCCCAAAAACTCGGATTTTTTTCCTCCAAACCGGAGGTTTTCCCACCCAAAAAATGCCCTTTTTCCCCTGTTAACATTTGCATTTTTTCTACCCTAAAATCCTGGCTTTTTTCCCAAAAAAAGCAGAATTTTTCTACCGAAATTCAGATTTTGACCTCAAAATTCCCAAAAAAATCTCCCCCAAAAATCTCCAAATTGCCCCAAAAATTTCCTTAAAGAATAACCCCAAAATCCTTTAAAATCCCCCCCAAAATCCCTCCAAAATCCACCCAAAAATCCCAAAATTCCCCCTAAAATCCCCCAAGTTTCCCCCAAATCTCTCCAAAATTCCCAAATTTCCCCCAATGCCCGAAAATTTCCTAAAAAATTCCCAAAATTTACCACGAATTCAAAAAAAAATTCCCCAACTCCCCCTGAAAAATCTCCAAAATATCCCCAAATTTCCAGCCCAAAATCCAAGAATTTCCCTAAAAGGCCCAAAAAATTCCCTAAAAAATTCACCCCAAAAATTCCCTAAAAATCATCTCCCAAAATTTCCCAAAAATCCCCCAAAAAAATCTGCCAAAAATCCCCCAAAATTCCCCAGAAAAATCCAACAATTCTCTCCAAAATGCCTCCAAAAATTCCCCTTAAAATTCTCAAAATTCCCCAAAAATTTCAAAAAAAAATTCACCTGAAATCCCCCAAAAATCACAAAAATTCCCCCAAAATTCCCCAAAATTGCCAAAAAAATTCTCCCAAAAATTCCCTAAAAAATTCACCCCAAATTCCACCAAATTCCCCCCAAAATTTCCCAAATTTTAACAAAAACCCCAAAAATTCCTCCAAAATCTCCCAAATTACCATGAAATCATCCAAAAATAGCAAAAATGCCACAAATTT
>NW_005055808.1:0-384 GCF_000277835.1 Geospiza fortis
CAGGGACAAGGGACGGGGGCACACCCAGCGCCTGGGGACAGTCAGGGGACAGAGGGACAGTCAGGGGATATCCAGGGCCTGGGGGGACACCAAGGGACAGGGGAACAGTCATGGGGACACAGGAACAGACACAGGGACAGTCCCAGGTGACCCAGGTGACAGAGGGACACAGGACAGTCACTGGGTGACACCCAGGGTGACACGCAGGTGACACAAAAGAACACACAAGAACACAGGTGACACAAAGAGACACACAGGTGACACCCAGGTGACAGAAAGGGACACACAGGTGACACGGGTGACACCCACCGGGTGCCGGGCGTCGGCGATGACCAGCACGATGTCGGACATCTCCAGCCCGCGCCACAGCTGCCGCCACGTCTG
>NW_005055808.1:4804-6113 GCF_000277835.1 Geospiza fortis
GGGTTCTGGAAGGGAATTTGGGGGTCCTGGGGGGGATTTGGGGGTCCTGGGGGGCTCTGAGCCCTCGGGGACCCCTCAGTGACCCCCCCAAAATGTGCCCACAGCTCCAACGGGGAGGAGGGGAGCGAGGAGGAGGAAGGTGAGGGGAAAATGGGGGAAAAAGGGGGGAAAATGGGAAAAACTGGGGGAAAAACCACACACCAAAAAAAATGGGGGAAATGGAAAAAATTGGGGAAAATCCTGAGAAAGAAATGAAGGGAAAAATGGGGAAAAAGTGGGGGAAAAGACATAAAAAAAGAGGTAAAATAAGAAAATATTGAGAAACTGTATAAAAAAATGGGGAAACATTGAAAAATGGGAAAAAGTCACAAAAATGAGAGGGAAAATTCAAAAAATGAGAGGGAAAATCCAAAACAATGGAGAAAATCCACAAAAAATTGAGAAAATCCCCCCAAAAATGGAGGAAATCTCAAAAAATGGGGGAAAGTCCTTCATAAATAGAGAACTCCATAAAATATGGGGGGAATCTGTCAAAAAAAAAGGGAAAATCACAAAAAATGTGAGGGTAATCCACAAAAGTGGGAAAAAATCTCAATAAAATGGGGAAAATCCCCCAAAATGGGGAATAAATCCCTAAAAATAGGGAAAAAAATCCCAAAACTGAGGGAAAATCATCCAAAAAATGGGGGGGGAAAGAGAAATTTAAAAAAGAGGGGAAAATTCTCTTTATATGGGGAAAAAGTTTCCCGAAATGGGAAGTTTTGAAGGAAAATCTTTTAAAAATGAGAAAAAAGTGGAAAAAATGTGGAATTTTGGGAGGTTTTGGGGTGTAAAGGTGGGAGGAGGGGAATTTGGGGAGGAACTGGAATAATTGGAGATTTTTGGGGTTTTTTTTAGGGTGGGAATGTTTTTGCTGCCCTGAACCAGGAGCAGAGCGAGGAGGAGGAGGAGGAGGAGGAAGAAAAGGAGAAAAAACCCAGCAAGGGCAAAAGCAGCAAGGTGGGGGAGGCTGAGGGGAAAACCCAAAATTTCTGGGGGGAAAAAACCCCAAAATTGCTGCAAAAAAACCCCCACAATCCTGGGGAAACCCCAAAAACTAAAAAGTTTCAAATCCACCATAAAAACCCCAAATTCCTGGAAAAAAAAATCCAAAATCTCTGAAAAAAACCTTGAATTCCTGGAAAAACACCTCAAAATCATGAAAGAAATCCTGAAATCCCCCTCAAAACTCCCAAAATTCTGAAAAAATCCCAAAAGCCCTGAAAAAAAAGCCCCAAAATCTCTCAAAAAAAACCCCAAAATCCCCCCA
>NW_005055809.1:0-361 GCF_000277835.1 Geospiza fortis
CGAGGTGCTGCTGGTGCAGTGATGTGGAAACACAAAGCCAAGGTCACCTGAACCCATCCTCGAGGAGTCTGAGCCGCTCCTCCTGCCCCCGTTTGGGCTGCAGGCAGCAAAACCCCGCAGGGAGCATTGGAATTCTGCTCTGCAGCACTGCAGATGGGAGCTCGCACAGCCAGGCTGGGCAGGGAGCGGGGCAGGAGGAACTGCAGGGGTGATGCAGGGCAGGGAGAGCCCAGGGCACAGCCCCGGGCACTGCAGGGCACCGGGAAGGGCTCATTCCTGAATTCCTGGCACTGCAGGGCACCGGGAATGGCTCATTCCCGAATCCCCGGGCACTGCAGGGCACCGGGAAGGGCTCACTCCC
>NW_005055809.1:5867-6109 GCF_000277835.1 Geospiza fortis
CCCAGCCCTGCAGGGCCTGCAGCTCCCACCCCTGCAGCTCACTGCAGCAGCTCCCAGCCCTGCAGGGCCTGCAGCTCCCACCCCTGCAGCTCCCACCCCTGAAGTTCTGGACTGGGAGCAGGCACAGCTCAGGGGCCACAGCTGGAAACGCCATACTGGGAATGCCAAACTGGGAACCCCACACTGGGAATGCCAAACTGGGAATGCCAAACTGCAAACGCCACACTGGGAATGCCAAACTG
>NW_005055810.1:0-2259 GCF_000277835.1 Geospiza fortis
CCATCTGGGGGGATCTCAGAGAAGATGATGGTGTGGACATGTCGGAGGAAGAGCACCAAGTCCTCACCTTCCTTAGCCAGTGTTTCTTCCATGTTCTTGAGGTCTTGGTCTCGCACGACCATGTCAGACACCCTGGACTTGGCAGCCTCAGCTGCAGTGCGGAGCGGCAGCCGGAAAAGGACGCCCTGTTTCAGGTCGAAGAAGGATGGTAGGAAGGTGTCATAAATGTCTGGAAAATTCTTCTTGAAGTCAGTGTTGACAGTAAACATGCTACCAGGCTTCTCAGTTGTGGCTGTGGGCACGTAGTAGAGATGGGGATCAGAGACACACAGGGTACTGTCTCCGGTCAGGAAGGCTGGGCAGTCAGTAAAGTGATAGACAGTGTTGAAACCAAGGCCATATTTGCCTGTGACATCCTGCCGGCCTTGCTTGCTACCGACCCCCAGATGCTGAATGCCTTCAATGTCCCGCTGCTGGAAGGGGCGGTCATTGTAGATGCAGAGGGCAGGGCCTTGCAGGATCTTCCATTCCTCACTAAAAGTGGCCTTCACTGGGTGCTGCCGGCGGTCCCACACAAAGTGCAAAAGCCCCGCACCAGCATCATCCGCGTTCTGGAGCACCTCCTTCACCAGATCAGGAGCGGACGCAGAGTACTCCTTCAAGATGTTCTTCAGTCGCGTTGGCAAATCTTCATGGGGACCAAATGGCTGCGCCCAGAGGCTCAGGTGGTCAGTGATGACTTCACACCTCTCCAGTGCTCGGTGGCGTGTGGTGGTCACCCCACAGTGCCGGGCTGCCTCTCGGGACAGCTGTTTATGGCACAGCAGGACATCTCTGTCCAACGGCATCCATGGTGCATCATTGAAGTAGAGCTTGTCCCGTGGGTGCAAAATGCCCTCCTCATCAGGCAGAAAGAGTTGCTGGGTCTGGCAGGCATCTGGCTGCTTGCCATCTTCCATCAAGCCACAAGACACGAGCCGCAGGGCCAGATCCAGCTCCGCGGCAGGCAGTGGCTTTCCAGCATGTGTCTCTGCCAGGGTGCAGAGCACTCGGGCATAATCATCCCAGGAGAATGTGTGGCGCAGCCCCACACACTCCCAGAGCTCTCTGTAGGGCTTGTACTGGTCTTGGAGCTGATGAAGGTATGGGGCAGCCTCAAATGACAGTGTCTCAGCCACAGCTGTGACTGGCACAAAACGGGAGCCCACCAAGATGAAGGGCTCCCCTGGGGCCACTGCAGAAGCCACCTCATCCCGGCTGGAGGGATGTTCCCGGAGCAGCATGTTCAGGTGCTTGTAGCAGCAGTTGGTGTTGTACTGCAGGATCTCCAAAGAGAGAGTGTTGGAGAAACGATGGAGTGCTCGCAGCTGCTCAAGGACCAGAGCTGATGGTACCTGCCGGTCCAGTCCCAAGAAGGACGCTACCTCCTCGGAGAGGCTGAAGTTTTGGTTGGATGAGTCCCACTAGTGGCTCATGGAGGTGATGGTAGAGCTGGGCAGCTGGCAGCAGCACAGGGTCACCAGTGTGCTGTGCAGCAGGGAGGAAGGGCACAGTCTGGAAAGTGGCCTGCAGGGCGTCGTTTGTTGCCTTCTTCACTGCATCCCGAAGTAACTCAAGGATGCAGGCAGCCCTCGGGCAGCCCTGGGCACGATTCTTGATCCAGAGAAGCTGCACAGTCTTTGCCCTCTCCAGCAGCTCTGGCAGAGCCACGGTGTTCTTCACCATGCCCAGCCTCTCCAGTTGGTTTAGTCTCTCCAGGAAGGCATTCCCAGTGGGGAAGCGCCCATCCTCAGGGTTGTATAAAGGGGCAGCACGGCCTCTGGGATGCACCAGGTAATTGATGAGCTGCAGGTGGCCATGAGGGGTGACAGGGATGCAGGGCACTGTCCGCAGCACTTTGTCAACATCCTCATGAGACATATCCAGCGCATGGAGCACCAGCAGGTTCCGGTCAACGTCAGGGAGATTTTCCAAGTTGGGAAGCACAAGCTCACAGAGAAAGCGGCTCCAGTCATAGGTTCCAGCATCCAGCGCCTTCCCGAGGCCCTCCTGCACCTTCCCAGGCAAGGCCACAGCCAACAGGGGACGGGGCACGGTGATGGCAAAGACTCGCTGTGCCACAGCTCCCAGCTTAGGGTGTCTCTCCACAGCCTGGTGCAGGAAGCGGGCGTCCTGCAACGAGCACCAGGAGTGGCCATCTGAAAAGAGCCTTGGGCCACTCCTGGCTGCCACAGCCTGGTAGAAACCAGTCACCGCCTC
>NW_005055810.1:2877-6096 GCF_000277835.1 Geospiza fortis
AGGCAATCCTCGGTGACCAGGCCGTTGTTGTAGGCCCAGGGGGCTGGGCCATGGCAGGCAGCCATGCCTGGGTCTAGCAGCCCAGAGGCGGCCTTTCTGCGGCACCGCAGGTCCAGGAGGAAGCGACACACGGTAGCGCCAGCATCCTCTGCGTTCTGGACCATCTCTGTGAAGAGGTCGCCCTCCTCGCCGTACTCCTGGAGGATGTTGCGGAGGCGTCGGGTGATGGGCTCCGAGGGGCCACAGGCTGTGAACGGCTCCGGGCCCAGCACCCGCGTACTGAGACGCTCCGTGCCCAGGAACATGGCTGTGCTGGAAGGCACTGCCTCGTGCACCACCTCTTGAACATCCTCCTCTTCCTCCAGCTCCATGTCCAGATACACGGCAGAGGCAGCTGGACGGAGGGCAAAGCCTGAGCCCTGCGGGATCCTCACAGGAACCGGCACAGTGCCCTCGCCCTGGTGGCCCCGCCTCTTCAGCCACTCCAGGACAGCTACAACCACCTGCAACTCTGCGGCAGTGCCCGCTCTGCAGCTGCGCCTGTCTATGTCCTGCCCCAGGGAGCGCAGGGCTGACACCGCCCTCTCCTCACTCACCCCCTCTGCCACCCCCCAAGCCCTGAAGAGGCAGCCGTAGGACAGGAAGTCAGGGGGCACCCGGGGCACCAGCATCCCCAGCTCCAGCTTCTCAGGATAGCCCAGCACAGCATCACGTGGCACGACAAGCCCAGAGCCAGTCCACACAACAGCACCATCCGGGGCAGTCCCAAAGGCCTTCAGGTTTTCCTGCATGTGCCAGTAGATGGGCTGGAGAGCAGGACCCATCTCATCCATGTTCCTGCGCCCCGCCAGCTTTCTCAGCTGCTCCCACACTCTCTCCGGCGGTGGGGTCTGGCTCAGCCCCAGCTTCTTCTCTGCCTCTGGCACAAAGGCGTCAGTCAGGGGCATGGCAAGCCCCACCAGGGATTGGTACTGCATGGATCTCAGCTCCTTAGGGGACAGGAAGGGCTGCCCAGGCTCTCCTGTGCACTTGGAGCGAGGCACCCAGGGCAGGGCCTGGAGCTGCCCGAGCTCTGCAGCACTGAAGCCATCCAGTGCCTTGGGGTGGTTGCAGACTGTGATCAGTGCCTCAGCCCTGTGCAGAGCTGCCGTGCCGCCCTGACTGACTTTTTCTGCAGCTGCCAGGATGTCTGAGGGCAGCACGCACCCCTCACCGTGCCGCAAGCCCACGGCCCTCAAGGCACGGAGGACAGACGGATTGTGGAAGGCAGCAGGAGGAAAGCGCTCGGGTCCCAGCAGTGCCTGCAAGGTGCTGTCACAGGGCTCATAGAGGTCTTGCGGGCATGCGGGGCCATCAGGGGTCTCCAGGAAGGCCAGCGTGCTGCAGGCCTGCCGGAGCGAGGGGCTCTGTGCAAAGACAGTGTCTCCATGCTGCAGCACCCAGAGCAGCAGAGCCTGCGTCTCAGCCGCTCGCCCCGCATACGCCCCTTGGGCCACGGCTCTGACGGCCTTCAGCATCACACAGGCTGCACCGATGAGGGGCCTCTGGAGCCTCCCGAGTAGCCGCCGGTCAACTTCATCCCGGCACCACAACACGGCCTCCGGCAGCACCACATCTTGGGGCAGCTCCAGCTCTGGCTCCAGCACTGGGCTGGCAGCGGCTGGCACCAGCTCCGTGGGCTGCGGGGTGGCCAAGCAGGGCAGTGGCAGAAAGAGGGGCAGAGCAGCCAGAGTGGCCATGTCCTGCTTTGCCAGGGATGGGACGTCTGCCAGGTAGTGCCGGAGGGTGACCACATCCGCATCAGGCAGCGAGGCCATGCGGGAGGCCACTGCTGCAGCCCCCTGCCTGCCCAGGGCCCGCAGGGCATTGAGGGGGGATGGAGGCAGGACATAGCGGGGCAGCGAGCGGTGCCATGTGCTTGGTGGCACCACAGGGCAACCCAGGACCTCCAGCACAGAGGCCACATCAAGCGGCAGGAGCTGGTCCTCCCATGCCTGGAAGATAAGACTGGACTCGGGTATCAGTGGAGCCAGACGGACAGTGGGGGCATCCAGTGAGGACAGGGCTATGAGAGGAAGCCCCTCCAGAGGGCCCAGGTCTTCCATATGGTGGGTCAGGAATTGCCACAGGGCTGGGAACCAGGAGGCTGGGGGCTGGGGGGGCCGTGGGCTGGGCACCACGTCACTGGGGTTGAAGACTGGGATGTCCAGGTGGGAGGCAGAGCCAAGCGCAGGGTCTGTACAGTCACGGCTGGATCCAGCAGAATCAGGTTGGGAAAGAGACCTGTGTGCAAGAGGCAGAGGCTGCACTAGAAACACATGGGACCTGGGACCTGGGACCTGGCAGGGGGACACAGGATAGGGGAGAAAGAACCTGCAGGGGACGGGTGGCCCCCATATGGGATACGGCAGGGGCCGGGGGGCGCAGGGATGGTGGTTACCCTCAATAGGAGCACAGAGAACCCAGAAACCTCAGGGTGGGTGGGGATATAAGAAAGAGATATGGGAGAAAAAGGTGTTAGGGGGACCAGCACTGGGGAGCACAGAGGTCTTCAGAGGAGGAACACAGTGAGACCCAGCAGCTGAGGGAGCACAGAGGGGACAGGGGAATGTGGGAAGAACAGCAAGGACATGGATCCCCAGAGAGACAGGGATGTACAGGGAGATACTGGGGCTGCAGAGGAACCCCAAGGTGTACAAGGCTGCCTGGGCATGTTGGGGTTTAGGGGGGGCCACCAGGGACCTAAAGGTGATCCAGGGACCCCCATCTCTTACCCTTCTTGGCAATGCCTCGCAGGAGGCTGTCCAAGCCTGGCTCCAGGTCTGAGGGCAGGAAGGACCCGGCCAAGCCAGGCAAGAGCTCCCTGTGGGGACAAGCAGAGGTGCTGGGGGACCAGAGGGGTAATGGGGAGCAGCTTTCTGGACACCTGCCTTAGCTCCCACTTGGTGACACTAGAGAAGGAGGGAAGTGAGGAGCCCAAATATGCAGGTTTGGCCATGCCTCCCCTTCCCAATTCAAGAGCGAGAGCTGTGACTGTGGGCAGCTGCCTGTCCTGCCCGCTCTGCAAGGAGCGGAGCCGCCGGGGGCCGCGGGCTCACCTGGGGCACTCGGATGTGTCCACGTAGACAACGGCCGATGCAGTTCCGAAGGCCACAAAGGTTCCATCGGCGCGGGGCAGGAGGGGGAGGCCGCGGAGCTCAGCATGGCACCCATCCCCAG
>NW_005055811.1:0-571 GCF_000277835.1 Geospiza fortis
TTGGGGCTGTTTTGGGGTGATTTTGGGATGACTCTGGGGGTGATTCTGAGGGTGATTTTGGGGTGATTTGGGCCATATTTTGGGGTGTGCCTGTGTTTGATTTTGGGGTCATTTTGAGGTGACTGGGGTTGATTTTGGGGTGACTCTGGGGGTTGTTTTGGGTTGATTCTGAGAGTGATTTTGGGGTGACCCTGGGGGTAATGTTGGGGTGATTTGGGGCTGATTTTGGGGTGTGTCTGTGTTTGATTTTGGGGTCATTTTGGGGTGACTCTGGGGGTGATTTTGGGTTGATTCTCGGGGTGATTTTGGGGTGATTCTCGGGGTGATGTTGGGGCTGTTTTGGGTGATTTTGGGGGTGACTTTGGGGTGACTCTGGGAGTGATTTGGGGGGTTGTTTTAGGGTGACGCTGGGAGTGGTTTGGGGGCTGTTTTGGGGTGATTTTGGGGTGACTCTGGGGATGATTTGGGGGCTGTTTTGGGTGTGATTTTGGGGTGACTCTGGGGCTGATTTGGGGGCTGTTTTGGGGTGACGCTGGGGCTGATTTGGGGGCTGTTTTGGGGGGGTTTTGGG
>NW_005055811.1:4983-6088 GCF_000277835.1 Geospiza fortis
TTTTGGGGCGCAGAGCGTGGAGGGGGAGCAGCACAAGCGCGCAGTGGAGCTGCTGAAGGGATTTTGGGGTTCTGGTTGGGTTTTTGGGGTTCCGGTTGGGTTTTTGGGGTTCCGGTTGGGATTTTGGGGTCGGGGCAGTTTTTGGTTGGGTTTTTGAGACCGGTGCAGTTTTGGGGCAGTTTTTGGGGTTCCATTTGGGGTTTTGGGGCGCAGAGCGTGGAGGGGGAGCAGCACAAGCGCGCGGTGGAGCTGCTGAAGGGATTTTGGGGTTCTGGTTGGGATTTTGGGGCTCTGGTTGGGATTTTGGGGTCGGGGCAGTTTTTGGTTGGGATTTTGGGACCGGGGCAGTTTTGGGGCAGTTTTTGGGGTTCCATTTGGGGTTTTTGGGGCGCAGAGCGTGGAGGGGGAGCAGCACGAGCGCGCGGTGGAGCTGCTGAAGGCGGCGCAGGGCTCGGTGAAGCTCGTGGTCCGTTACACGCCGCGCGTGCTCGAGGAGATGGAGGCGCGCTTCGAGAAGCTGCGCACGGCGCGGCGCCGGCAGCACAACAGCTACTCGTGAGCGCCCAAACCCCCAGATCCCTGTGTTCCCGAATCCCAAATTCCTGTGTTCCAAAATCCCAAAATCCCTGCGTTCCCAAACCCCAAAATTCCTGTGTTCCTAAACCCCAAAATCCTGTGTTCCCAAATCCCAAATTCCTATGTTCCCGAATCCCAAATTCCTGTGTTCCAAAATCCCAAAATCCCTGCGTTCCCAAACCCCAAAATCCCAAATTCCCTGGGTTCGAAATTTCCTGAGTCCCCAGACCCCAAATCCCTGAGTCTCCAAACCCCAAATTCCTCAGTTTCCAAACTCCAAAACCCAAATCCCTCAGTCCCCAAATCCCAGAATCCCTGTGCTCCCGAATCCCAAAATTCCTGTGTTCCCAAGTCCCAAAATCCTTGCACCCCAAACCCCAAATTCCTGTGTTCCCAAACCCCAAATTCCTGTGTTCCCGAATCCCAAATTCCCGTGTTCCCAAATCCCTGAGTCCCCAAACCCCAAATCCCAAAATCCCTGAGTCCCAAAATCCCAAAATCCCTGCGTCCCCAAACCCCAAATCCCAAA
>NW_005055812.1:0-6087 GCF_000277835.1 Geospiza fortis
GCAGCTGCCGTGGCTACAACAGTGAGTGGATTTAAAAATCAAGGGATAGCTCTAAGGATGGGAAGCTGTGTAACTTGATTGTGTAATAAGCTTATGAAAATGTTCCTTGCACTTTTTGGAGGTGTCCATGCTACCCACTTTCAGCTGAGTTTCTTAGAAGTGGTGAGGCCCAACACAAATGTGTTCCATAAATGTGGGTCTGAGCTTGTTTACATGGTATGTGTCCCTCCTCCTCCTTTTTGTAAGTGCAAGTGACAGACTCAGGCCCTGCACGCAATAAGTCTTTGACAGACTATACAAAATAGAAAAAAAAAGATCAAATTCTGTTAAAAGATGTTGTGACAGTTTTGGCAAGACATAGAACTAAGGAGATTTGTTGCAAATATCCATGAAATTATAACATTTCCTTATATTTTTATAAGTAGTATAAGGTTAGCCTTTTTGTTTGAGGCACTTTCTGTTTACGTTCCATAATCCCAAAAAGTCATATTACTACCTCAGTGTCTGTATGTAGTTTTGCTAATTCTCTAAGTCTTTGTCAGAAAATAGGGAGCTATGAAATCAGCACCAGGTCTGGGAATTAGTTGTGAGAAGTCCTGTTCGTGAAACTGAATTGCCATCAAGAGGATATCTTCAGCTGCTGCTTTATCAAGAAAGTACTCATTAGGAAGGCCCAGTATAGACTTTTGTACTAATCCATCAACAGATAAGTACAACAGCTAGATAGGGAGGACTGTTCAGCCACAGACTCAACTGAGCTTTAAATGCAAACTCCTTATCTAGCCCAAGCAGTGAATGTCTTCACCAGGCTGAAGTATTCCAACTGTTCCAGGCAGAAGCTAAAATCCCCTAGGTCTGACATAGTTTCTGCTTAAGCATAACTATCTTGAGCTTCTGCTACCTGAACCACAAACTCAGTTATTGCAATGTTCTTTTAAAACATATGAGACATATCAGTGTTTATCCAGCTTCGAAATTAACTAATCTAAATTTATTCCTCTGTAATCAGTTGACGCTGAATGTGTGCTCTGTAATTGATTGCTGTTTTGACTGTGTTGTTCTCCTTGCCTAGGACAGAAATCTACCTGATTCCCAGTTTACAGGGCTGAGCAGTGTTGGTGTGAGGCTGTAACCTGAAGGCTCAGTAGCAGTTAAACAGCTTTGGCAAGGGCTGTACTCCTTACCTAGGGAGTGCTTCAGTAGACAAATGCAGCTGGACTGGGGTTGGAAGGCACTCAGAGAACAGGGAATGGCTGAGTTTTTACCTGCAGCTCAAGTGAGGACCTGTTGAGGGAGGTTTTGGAGGAGCTGGAAAAGATGCAAGAGGAAGGAAAGCTAGAGGCACCAAAATGACTCTGAGGCTGTTGCAGTGCTCCTGGCCATGGCCTGTTCTTCCAGGCTGATGCACAAAATGGTTGTTTCTCCCAGACAGTGAAGCTGTGTGCATAGACTGAGTGATACAGAATTATATCAGCTAAATGCACAGCAGAAAGAGGTTTTCCTTACATCCCACTCGGCCAGGAACAGTCTGTTCCTAACTGAGCACGTAATTCTGAGGAAGGTGATGGATGAGTGGGTGCAACGCCTCTGGTGTAAAGCGGGAAATTGGGACAAGGTTCATCTGAGGTTATGTCTAGAAGCATCTCTATGGAGAGAACTAGAGGGATGGATCAAGAAGCTAAATATTTTTTCAAAAACCTTCAAGACAACAACAATAAAAAACAACCAAAAAGCGAATGGGTAGTAAAGTCAGGATCAAGTCACCATTAATACAGAGAGAAAGCACAGCCATGAAAGGAGAAAAGGGGAAGAGAATTACATTGGCAGTGTTTCCTGGACTGTTGCCTATTCAAGAGAATGAAAATGGCTGTTTAATGTGGTTTTATTTTCATCTGTTATGGAAAGTAGCTTGGAAACTTTTCTAAAAAATGCTTATGAGGAGAGTTCATGTCAATCAACAGTTCAGTATTTTTGGTTCTTGAATTTAAAGCAGTCAGCAAGGCTACTTGTCTCTGCCATGTGAATGTGTATTGCTTGCAAGTAGTGCGACATATTTGTAGAACATGTAAATTCTATTTCTAGGGCATAATTGAAAATAGTATTTTTTCAATGAACATCATTGCAAAAACCTTTATTTTCAGCCTGTCCAGCTGAGGTTTGAGGCAGAAATGGTGGATCTAAAGCAGATCTCTTCAGCTTGATTCATCAGAGAGTGACTAAAGAGCCCTCCTGCATGTGTGGGCAGTCTGCAGCTCTGCCAGTCCCTATGGGTCTGGGAAACCTCCCCCGTCACCACAGGCTTGTGGGGCTGGGAGGACTCTCCCTCAAGCTCTGGCATGATAGCTGGTGTCAGCTTCTTTCCTGCCTTCTGGATGGTCTGGCGGGTTGGGTATGTTCTCCATACATGCAGGTACAGTGTGGATACCTACTCTGCCCTCCTGGAGCCACCTGGAGCAGTTGAAGCTTTGTGATGCTCCCAGTCAGAGTTCTGGAAACACGCTCTCCCATTTAGGGAAAGGAAAATTTTTGGAAAAGAAATTTGAAATTAACCTAGGTTTAGCCACAGTATTCCATTTACCTAATGTTGCTGGGCTCTTGAGACAGGTGATCTGCTAATTGTGAAGAAGATAAAGGGTTACATATCCAGTATGAATAGAAGGAATTTATTTTACATCTTCTGTTAACAAATTCTTCTTGATATGAGGATAAAATGAGGTCCAGTAAAAAAATATGTACTTTGTTGATATAGCTGGAAATCAAAATACATGAGAGCAGGAATAAAGCTTATATTAGATAGGTGCCATAGAGTTATTATTTAATGTACTATATGTATCTGGAAACTGAGAAAGAACAGAGTGGAAAAGCATGAGCACACTCATGAGTGGAATGATTAATAGATCCAACAGGATTTTGAGGGTTTCATTGGAGATCAGAACCTAAACCTAAAATGTGTACTGATGTCAGTTTTTACCGTAAGGAATTGATAAAACTGTTTCCTGATCTAATCAAATAACAAAGTGCCAAGTTCAACCGCTGATGACAGTGGTTCTAGAACTCATCTGTTGATAATAATTCTTAGTAATATGACTTTTTAAGTTATCTTCTGCTCTTTATCATGCCTTGGAGGAGACATTTTATATTTTTGCCCCATTTTTCATATTTGAATAATTACATTGGGCTGCAGTGTGAAATTCTTGCTTTACGCATTTGATCAATCTAATGAAATTAATTCGATTTAATGTACTAAACAGTGCTTGATACATTAAACAGTGGTTAATGACACAATGTAGTTCTGCATGTCTTTCTGTTGCTTTACAGTTGAAAATTGTGTTCTTGGCCTGATTTTCATATGAATGCATGTAAATGGTAACATTAAAGTAAAATATGAAATACTCTTGCACATGCATCACTTACATAGCAGTGGTAGCCATACAGTGCATATGTAGCACAGAGGCAGCTGCTCAGAACATGATACATGTATGTATAACTTAGAAAGTCTTTCATGTACTTTTCTTTATATTACTGTACCTGAAAAGTAGAGGAGAAAGTGAAGTGGAAAGATAATAAACTAAATTCTTTGCTCCATCTTACTAAGCTGTATTTCTCTGCATTTATTTATGGTCCATGTATTTTAAATGCAAATCAGGTGGAGTTTTGATTTTATTTTGTTGTCATTGCTTATTTGTTTAGTTAAAAAGAAAGTAGCAAGACTGTATGCTTCTTCCCTCTTCATAATTGCCAGTACAGTGAGTTTCAATTGAAGATTTACAAGTATTTTTTAAAAACTTCAGTGATATATCTGATAATATTATATCCTATTTCTAGATCTGTGGAGGAACCTTCATACTTCAAATGTTGGTATTGCAACAACAGACTCATCTGCAATTACTCTCAAATGTCCAAATATAAAGGAGCATGTCTCATGGTTCAATTTTCCAGTAATCTTCTAAGCATTAGGAAATCATCCATTTTTTGTAAATGTTAGAATTTAAATACTCCATCATTAGCTGTTAGGTGTGTATTTTAGTCCTTCTTTTTTCTATTTCAGTGAAAAAATTCAAGAGAAGTCTGCATCAGCCGTGTTGAGATTTAGGAGAGCAAAATGTTACATATTCACTCTTGCCATATTCTTCACATTGTGAACTAAGTATTTTCAGAAAAAAATTTGTTTTGCTTCAACAGAGTCAAAAGTTTGGTTAAACCTTATACAACATTTCTTCTCTGTTTCTCACTGTAGGTCCCTTTCAGTGCTACGATGTCACCCGTTCGATTGCATTCATCCAACCCCAACCTCTGTGCAGACATTGAGTTTCAGGCACCCCCAAGCCACATGGCAGACCCTCTGGAGTGCTCTACTGAGTACATGAAGCTTCAAGAAGAATTCTGCTTGATGGCACAAAAAGGTAGCTGGAGATGCCAAGCCTTCCCTGTAATGTGCTTCTCTGTTGTGTTTCTTCATTGCCCTTACTTAGTTATGGCCAGGGCTTTCATCTGCATTGGGTAACACTGTATGAGAGTTTTTAGCTGTTCAGGTGGCTTACACAAAGGCAATTTATATTAACCTTCTTATATTTTCCATGCATGTCATAAATGTAGAGATAGGTAAACTCTGAAATGGTTTTCCAAGTCTTCTGAACTGCTTTCTCCATTCTGTAAATAAGTGACTGAATTTGAAAACGTTTTTTTTTCCTCAACAAAATGTATTATTTCTCCCCAAAGAAGATTCAGAATGTAACTGCTGCACATAATCCTGTGAAATCATTTTTGTGCAATGTTTTCTATGTCAATGGAATCAATGGGAAAAGAGCTTATTACAGGAATGTACCTTTGAATTGCAATTTTATTGCCCGTAAGTGAATGGCCCTACAAATGAAAAATACCATTTTAAGAAGGTTTTCTTATCAGTTTGCTGTTATATAACAAGCATAGAAAAAAATGTGAGACTGACATCTTAAAAAATTCTAAACCTGTTTAAAGACCAAGTAATCCTCTTTATTAGTACAATATTAAGTCTAGAAGAACTGATGTGTCTGTTACTCTGAAAAGTACAAATAAAAACCAGAAAGAAAATAACACACATTGGATGCAGTTTTTCCAAAAGTGCACCTTTCCATATGTTCAGCACCAAGAATATGCTCGGATGAGATCTGTGTGAGCATACAGTACGCACATTGCAATGGCAAGCTGTAAGTGTTTGTACTTAATTTGGCACGGATTACTTGAAGTTCAGGCCCTTGTTTCAAATGTCCATTACTGTGGGATGGAAGTCTCACTTTCTGTGTTTATTGCTGAAATATTGTAAGAGATGTCAATGTGATTTCTGTAGCCAAGAAAACACCTGTTTTATTTTTTTTTCTTTTTGCTTAGTGCATTCTCTTTTGAAGTCTGCCTTTAACAGCATAGCTATAGAGAAGGAGAAGCTTAAACAGATTGTTTCAGAGCAGGATCTTACAGGCCACAATGCTCAAATAGCTCACCTCAGACAGTCCCTCTCTCAGGTATGTTCTTGATTTGATTTCAAGCACATCTATCTTGCCCAGTGCACGATTTCTTTTTTATTTTGGCCATTTCCTTTCACCTCAAAGGAGACAAGCAAAAGCCAAGTTCTCAGCCAGAACTATGGCATATTCTGTTATGATGTAGATCTAACCTCACTGCATGTGGAGGTGAAGGATATAATTTGTGTAAGCATGTATCTGTTATGGTTTTCCAAAGTAAAGAAAAAGCATCAAATGTTTTTATGCAAATGCTAGATGTCTTTCTTGGAGCTGTTCCAGCACAGCTAAGGAAATAATCTTGTTCTTGTAATTAAGTTTTACATTTTGACCATATATTGTCAGATTTGTTTTATATGTCCGTGTCTCTAAATGCAAAAGGAATCCTGGGTTGCAATATAGTCATGGGTAAATTGGATTTCCAGATACAGACCTGTTAACTCTCCAGCATCTCTTCCACTTAAGCTAAAGGAAAAATTATAGTTTGCTTTAGTGGGGGAGAAGAAATTAGCAACAATAAGTCCTCAGGTTGCAAAATAACTCAATTTTTCAAAATTCACTGTCAAGGAAGCATAAAAGCATTTGCTGGATT
>NW_005055813.1:0-263 GCF_000277835.1 Geospiza fortis
GGGTGCGGGGTGAGGGTGAGGGGTGCAGGGTGCACAGGGGGGTGTACGGTGTGGGTCAGGGTGTGTGGTGAGGGGTGCACAGCATGGGGTGCAGCGTATGGAGCGGTGTGGGGCACAGGGGCACGGTGTGAGGCATGGGGACCCCACAGGGGTGCAGCTGTGGGGCACAGTGTCCAGTTGTGGGGCACAGAGTCCATGGTGTGGGGCACAGAGTCCATGGTGTGGGGTGCAGCTGTGGGGCACAGTGTCCAGTTGGGGGGGAC
>NW_005055813.1:386-6080 GCF_000277835.1 Geospiza fortis
CGGCTGTGGGGCACAGTGTCCAGTTGTGGGGTACAGAGTCTATGGTGTGGGGTGCAGGGTGTGGGGCACAGTGCCCATAGTGTGGGGCACAGTGTCCATGTGTGGGGTGCAGTTGTGGGGCACAGTGCCCATGGCATGGGGCACAGTGCCCACGGTGTGGGGCGCAGGGTGTGGGTCAAGGGCGCGGGGCACAGGGCGTACACTGTGGTGCAGGGCACCCAGCACCCGATGCTCAGTGTGGGGTGCCCTTTGCACAGCATGGGGTGCCCGGTTTCGGGGTGCATCGTGCACCTTGTGAGCCGTGCGGGGTACAAGGGGTGCAGGGTGCATTTTGTAGGGCGCAGGGGCAGCAGGGCTGGGGGGTGCAGGGTGTTGGGCACAAGGTGTGGGGTGTGTGGGGTGCAGGACACGCTGCAGGGGCACAGGGCATGGTTAGGGGTGCAGGGTGTGTGGGGTGCAGGCTGCACTGCAGGGGCACAGGGCAGGGTTTGGGGTGCAGGGGGCACACTGTGGGGTGCAGGGGGCACACTGTGGGGTGCCAGGTACAGGGCAGGGTTTGGGGTGCCTGGGGCACACTGTGGGGTGCAGGGGGCACACTGTGGGGTACCAGGTACAGGGCAGGGTTTGGGGTGCAGGGGGCACACTGTGGGGTGCAGGGGGCACACTGTGGGGTGCCAGGTACAGGGCAGGGTTTGGGGTGCCTGGGGCACACTGTGGGGTGCAGGGGGCACACTGTGGGGTACCAGGTACAGGGCAGGGTTTGGGGTGCAGGGGGCACACTGTGGGGTGCCAGGTACAGGGCAGGGTTTGGGGTGCCTGGGGCACACTGTGGGGTGCAGGGGGCACACTGTGGGGTACCAGGTACAGGGCAGGGTTTGGGGTGCAGGGGGCACACTGTGGGGTGCCAGGTACAGGGCAGGGTTTGGGGTGCCTGGGGCACACTGTGGGGTGCAGGGGGCACACTGTGGGGTACCAGGTACAGGGCAGGGTTTGGGGTGCAGGGGGCACACTGTGGGGTGCCAGGTACAGGGCAGGGTTTGGGGTGCCTGGGGCACACTGTGGGGTGCAGGGGGCACACTGTGGGGTACCAGGTACAGGGCAGGGTTTGGGGTGCAGGGGGCACACTGTGGGGTGCCAGGTACAGGGCAGGGTTTGGGGTGCCTGGGGCACACTGTGGGGTGCAGGGGGCACACTGTGGGGTACCAGGTACAGGGCAGGGTTTGGGGTGCAGGGGGCACACTGTGGGGTGCCAGGTACAGGGCAGGGTTTGGGGTGCCTGGGGCACACTGTGGGGTGCAGGGGGCACACTGTGGGGTACCAGGTACAGGGCAGGGTTTGGGGTGCAGGGGGCACACTGTGGGGTGCCAGGTACAGGGCAGGGTTTGGGGTGCCTGGGGCACACTGTGGGGTGCAGGGGGCACACTGTGGGGTACCAGGTACAGGGCAGGGTTTGGGGTGCAGGGGGCACACTGTGGGGTGCCAGGTACAGGGCAGGGTTTGGGGTGCCTGGGGCACACTGTGGGGTGCAGGGGGCACACTGTGGGGTACCAGGTACAGGGCAGGGTTTGGGGTGCAGGGGGCACACTGTGGGGTGCCAGGTACAGGGCAGGGTTTGGGGTGCCTGGGGCACACTGTGGGGTGCAGGGGGCACACTGTGGGGTACCAGGTACAGGGCAGGGTTTGGGGTGCAGGGGGCACACTGTGGGGTGCCAGGTACAGGGCAGGGTTTGGGGTGCCTGGGGCACACTGTGGGGTGCAGGGGGCACACTGTGGGGTACCAGGTACAGGGCAGGGTTTGGGGTGCAGGGGGCACACTGTGGGGTGCCAGGTACAGGGCAGGGTTTGGGGTGCCTGGGGCACACTGTGGGGTGCAGGGGGCACACTGTGGGGTACCAGGTACAGGGCAGGGTTTGGGGTGCAGGGGGCACACTGTGGGGTGCCAGGTACAGGGCAGGGTTTGGGGTGCCTGGGGCACACTGTGGGGTGCAGGGGGCACACTGTGGGGTACCAGGTACAGGGCAGGGTTTGGGGTGCAGGGGGCACACTGTGGGGTGCCAGGTACAGGGCAGGGTTTGGGGTGCCTGGGGCACACTGTGGGGTGCAGGGGGCACACTGTGGGGTACCAGGTACAGGGCAGGGTTTGGGGTGCAGGGGGCACACTGTGGGGTGCCAGGTACAGGGCAGGGTTTGGGGTGCCTGGGGCACACTGTGGGGTGCAGGGGGCACACTGTGGGGTACCAGGTACAGGGCAGGGTTTGGGGTGCAGGGGGCACACTGTGGGGTGCCAGGTACAGGGCAGGGTTTGGGGTGCCTGGGGCACACTGTGGGGTGCAGGGGGCACACTGTGGGGTACCAGGTACAGGGCAGGGTTTGGGGTGCAGGGGGCACACTGTGGGGTGCCAGGTACAGGGCAGGGTTTGGGGTGCCTGGGGCACACTGTGGGGTGCAGGGGGCACACTGTGGGGTACCAGGTACAGGGCAGGGTTTGGGGTGCAGGGGGCACACTGTGGGGTGCCAGGTACAGGGCAGGGTTTGGGGTGCCTGGGGCACACTGTGGGGTGCAGGGGGCACACTGTGGGGTACCAGGTACAGGGCAGGGTTTGGGGTGCAGGGGGCACACTGTGGGGTGCCAGGTACAGGGCAGGGTTTGGGGTGCCTGGGGCACACTGTGGGGTGCAGGGGGCACACTGTGGGGTACCAGGTACAGGGCAGGGTTTGGGGTGCAGGGGGCACACTGTGGGGTGCCAGGTACAGGGCAGGGTTTGGGGTGCCTGGGGCACACTGTGGGGTGCAGGGGGCACACTGTGGGGTACCAGGTACAGGGCAGGGTTTGGGGTGCAGGGGGCACACTGTGGGGTGCCAGGTACAGGGCAGGGTTTGGGGTGCCTGGGGCACACTGTGGGGTGCAGGGGGCACACTGTGGGGTACCAGGTACAGGGCAGGGTTTGGGGTGCAGGGGGCACACTGTGGGGTGCCAGGTACAGGGCAGGGTTTGGGGTGCCTGGGGCACACTGTGGGGTGCAGGGGGCACACTGTGGGGTACCAGGTACAGGGCAGGGTTTGGGGTGCAGGGGGCACACTGTGGGGTGCCAGGTACAGGGCAGGGTTTGGGGTGCCTGGGGCACACTGTGGGGTGCAGGGGGCACACTGTGGGGTACCAGGTACAGGGCAGGGTTTGGGGTGCAGGGGGCACACTGTGGGGTGCCAGGTACAGGGCAGGGTTTGGGGTGCCTGGGGCACACTGTGGGGTGCAGGGGGCACACTGTGGGGTACCAGGTACAGGGCAGGGTTTGGGGTGCAGGGGGCACACTGTGGGGTGCCAGGTACAGGGCAGGGTTTGGGGTGCCTGGGGCACACTGTGGGGTGCAGGGGGCACACTGTGGGGTACCAGGTACAGGGCAGGGTTTGGGGTGCAGGGGGCACACTGTGGGGTGCCAGGTACAGGGCAGGGTTTGGGGTGCCTGGGGCACACTGTGGGGTGCAGGGGGCACACTGTGGGGTACCAGGTACAGGGCAGGGTTTGGGGTGCAGGGGGCACACTGTGGGGTGCCAGGTACAGGGCAGGGTTTGGGGTGCCTGGGGCACACTGTGGGGTGCAGGGGGCACACTGTGGGGTACCAGGTACAGGGCAGGGTTTGGGGTGCAGGGGGCACACTGTGGGGTGCCAGGTACAGGGCAGGGTTTGGGGTGCCTGGGGCACACTGTGGGGTGCAGGGGGCACACTGTGGGGTACCAGGTACAGGGCAGGGTTTGGGGTGCAGGGGGCACACTGTGGGGTGCCAGGTACAGGGCAGGGTTTGGGGTGCCTGGGGCACACTGTGGGGTGCAGGGGGCACACTGTGGGGTACCAGGTACAGGGCAGGGTTTGGGGTGCAGGGGGCACACTGTGGGGTGCCAGGTACAGGGCAGGGTTTGGGGTGCCTGGGGCACACTGTGGGGTGCAGGGGGCACACTGTGGGGTACCAGGTACAGGGCAGGGTTTGGGGTGCAGGGGGCACACTGTGGGGTGCCAGGTACAGGGCAGGGTTTGGGGTGCCTGGGGCACACTGTGGGGTGCAGGGGGCACACTGTGGGGTACCAGGTACAGGGCAGGGTTTGGGGTGCAGGGGGCACACTGTGGGGTGCCAGGTACAGGGCAGGGTTTGGGGTGCCTGGGGCACACTGTGGGGTGCAGGGGGCACACTGTGGGGTACCAGGTACAGGGCAGGGTTTGGGGTGCAGGGGGCACACTGTGGGGTGCCAGGTACAGGGCAGGGTTTGGGGTGCCTGGGGCACACTGTGGGGTGCAGGGGGCACACTGTGGGGTACCAGGTACAGGGCAGGGTTTGGGGTGCAGGGGGCACACTGTGGGGTGCCAGGTACAGGGCAGGGTTTGGGGTGCCTGGGGCACACTGTGGGGTGCAGGGGGCACACTGTGGGGTACCAGGTACAGGGCAGGGTTTGGGGTGCAGGGGGCACACTGTGGGGTGCCAGGTACAGGGCAGGGTTTGGGGTGCCTGGGGCACACTGTGGGGTGCAGGGGGCACACTGTGGGGTACCAGGTACAGGGCAGGGTTTGGGGTGCAGGGGGCACACTGTGGGGTGCCAGGTACAGGGCAGGGTTTGGGGTGCCTGGGGCACACTGTGGGGTGCAGGGGGCACACTGTGGGGTACCAGGTACAGGGCAGGGTTTGGGGTGCAGGGGGCACACTGTGGGGTGCCAGGTACAGGGCAGGGTTTGGGGTGCCTGGGGCACACTGTGGGGTGCAGGGGGCACACTGTGGGGTACCAGGTACAGGGCAGGGTTTGGGGTGCAGGGGGCACACTGTGGGGTGCCAGGTACAGGGCAGGGTTTGGGGTGCCTGGGGCACACTGTGGGGTGCAGGGGGCACACTGTGGGGTACCAGGTACAGGGCAGGGTTTGGGGTGCAGGGGGCACACTGTGGGGTGCCAGGTACAGGGCAGGGTTTGGGGTGCCTGGGGCACACTGTGGGGTGCAGGGGGCACACTGTGGGGTACCAGGTACAGGGCAGGGTTTGGGGTGCAGGGGGCACACTGTGGGGTGCCAGGTACAGGGCAGGGTTTGGGGTGCCTGGGGCACACTGTGGGGTGCAGGGGGCACACTGTGGGGTACCAGGTACAGGGCAGGGTTTGGGGTGCAGGGGGCACACTGTGGGGTGCCAGGTACAGGGCAGGGTTTGGGGTGCCTGGGGCACACTGTGGGGTGCAGGGGGCACACTGTGGGGTACCAGGTACAGGGCAGGGTTTGGGGTGCAGGGGGCACACTGTGGGGTGCCAGGTACAGGGCAGGGTTTGGGGTGCCTGGGGCACACTGTGGGGTGCAGGGGGCACACTGTGGGGTACCAGGTACAGGGCAGGGTTTGGGGTGCAGGGGGCACACTGTGGGGTGCCAGGTACAGGGCAGGGTTTGGGGTGCCTGGGGCACACTGTGGGGTGCAGGGGGCACACTGTGGGGTACCAGGTACAGGGCAGGGTTTGGGGTGCAGGGGGCACACTGTGGGGTGCCAGGTACAGGGCAGGGTTTGGGGTGCCTGGGGCACACTGTGGTGGGATGTTATGAGGTGGGATGGGGTGTTCTCGGGTGTTATGGGTTTTTATGGGGTGTTATGGGGTGTTATGGTTGTTATGGGGTGTTATGGGTTGGGATGGGTTGTTATGGGGTAGGATTGGTTGTTATGGGGTGGGATGGGTTGT
>NW_005055814.1:0-4051 GCF_000277835.1 Geospiza fortis
GCTTTCCTCACTCAGACATCTACACTCTTGTGGTTTTAATCCAGCTGATATTACCCATCACTGACAACTAGTTTGCTATTAGGTCTCTGATGACACAGATGCTTCTCATGCCAGTAACAAACCCATTGCAGTATCAACTTCTAGACACCACCCTACCCATGCAAAGTCTTCCCTCTTCAACGATTCTTCACTTGTTTCATTTGTGGGAAGATTAATACATAAAGCAAGAAATTGCTGTGGTATTTAAATGTGCCCTGTCAATGCCATTTCCTTCTCTCCAAGGAGCTATAAATATGTGGGGAAGGCAAAGTTATTGCAAAAAGGAAATGAATTGCCACTGTGAAGATTAATATTCTAATAAGAGGCCACCCTTTGCATAATCACAACTATTCTGCAGGAGATTTTCCTTTCTTTATGTGTCTCTGCCTTACTGTCCAAACATTTGACTGAGGAATACTTTTTCTTCATGGTTTTGGTTGGGGGTTGCTGTTACATTGCTCTGCATCTGTGCTTCCAGACTCCACTCTGTGCCATTGGAGTACCTGGCTTGATAGCAGGGACCTATCACTTTCCAGCCTGGGCTGTAGGTATCTCATTAGTCAGGAGTTAGGCTGTGTGAGGATCAGACCAAAGGAGCTGTCTAGACCTGGGAGTTTTGAACTCCCTATAAAAGTAAGCTCTGAATAATAAAACAGGCTGTTTGTCGCAAGGAACTTTGGAATGTGTATCATCTCTGACTGCAAGCCACAGCCCTCACTATAATACCTCTCTGCTCTCACTGCATGTGTGTGTGAGCACACACGTCTCATTGATGGCACACAAACTTCTGTCTACATGTTCCATAGCTGGGGCACTCGATTTTTTCTTAGTCAGGCAGTGTTTGCACGATCTAGCCAGAAAAAGCCCACTTAAGAAGACACTGAAAAATGCTCCACTTGGAATTTCCTGAGAGAACTGGAAATGGTGTGGGAATTGGAAAGATAGAAATCTTCACAGACTCAAGAGGGTTTGATTTACAGCCTAAGAAGAAGCCTAGATTGATGTGAAAGCAAGGTACACAGACATTGAACAGAGAAATCATCAACTTACGTTTCTATAATTATAAGTAAGAATAGCTCTTAAGTAAGTAAGAAACTGTATTTGACAAGGAAGTGTTTTATAGTATAGTAATGTAGTCATGTGATTGTAACAGAATAAGCTGAGAGTTTAGATATTGTAATAGAGACATATATGTGTACATGTAA
This sequence comes from Geospiza fortis, assembly GCF_000277835.1. Classification (NCBI taxonomy): domain Eukaryota; kingdom Metazoa; phylum Chordata; class Aves; order Passeriformes; family Thraupidae; genus Geospiza; species Geospiza fortis. The sequence goes on from NW_005055814.1 coordinate 1,245, forward strand.
TCAGGCCTTATTGGGCAAAAGTATCCACATTGCAGTAGAAAGAAGTAAAGGTGACAGCTTAGAAAAGCAAAACATACTCTCTGACTTTCCATTGGATTAGATTCTTACCTGTGAATGAGCTCTTTCTCAACTTCTGCAATGAGGTACACTGCGCACAACATCCCGTTATTCTGCTGCTTCATTCTGTGATCTGCACAGAACTGAAGCTCAGCAAAGGCATTCAGCTTTGCTGCTCTTCGGCGCCTGTGCTGCACAAATGCATTGTCATATCCCTCAGGACCTTTAGTCCTTGTGAGGCTGTAACAGGTGCATTGGTACTTCAAGTTAAGTAGGAGTGGGCAGACGGCACTGCGATCTGACAGTGGTTTGCAGGTTGTATAAGGAAAGAGGACTGCCCCTTGAATGTGGTGCAAATACAAATTTCCACCAGTTTCAGGGGTACGCTCCAGCCAAGCTTGTTGTCCTGGCACATTTTCTCTCTGTGAAATGCTTTCTGGTATGATTTGGACGACAAGAGACGCAGAATACGGGGCCATGTAGTGCTGAGAATGTAAGTGCCTGGCCTGAGTGTCTTTTGGCAGAAGCAGCGCACTAGAGCCCTTGGCTGCTGCCACAATGATCTGTGCAAGAAATAGATGCCCATTCCCCTCCAGGAGAGTAAAAGCAGGACTGGTTACAAGAGTCAAAGAACGAAGCTACAGAGCACCAGGTTGGTGCCTGCAGCATACCGGCTGTAAAAGGAGAGTGACTCTTACTGGCCTACCAACTGAATTCACAGTGGCAGTGGTAAAGATTAAAGTTCAGCAAGAGCTACTCATGCTGCTACCTATGCCTTTTCCAAACCTTCTGTGGAAACAACTGCACCTACCTATAGGTTCCGAGATCCAGAGAACACAATGGTAGATGCAGTGGAGAAGGGAAGGACAGAGCGCACTGGTGAGTTTGATGTGGCTTACATGGGGCAGGCGGAAGGTGCAGCCCAGGGCTCGCTTTTATTTTTAGAGCCTTTTTCTACGCAAATACTGCTGGATGTTTGCAACAAAGATGTGAGAGTGAAAAAGTGAAGGCAGATCTATGTGGGAAAGAAGATACAGAGCATTGTGCACAGTTTAAAAGCTGTTAAGAAAAGGAGGTAGTTTGAGAACATCTCCTGTCTTGACATTTCCATCTGCGTGACCTCTAGCTGCTTGGACATGGCCACAATGAAAGAATGTGAAAATATTTGTGCTGCGAATGTCAGTTTACACAGGAAAGAGGGTAGGTTGGCAAATGCCTTCTGTCCTGGCATATCTGTCAGTCAGAAGTGCAGCTGAAAACGCTTGGCTGTTACAATAGTCTCTACCACTTTGAGAGAATGTGCTGATGCTATATATATATAGTTGAGAAGGCACGTGCGAATTGCTAGTATGTTTCACTTAGTTGACAGACTGCAAAGGGACTGTTATAGCCAGCACTGCCTTTTTGTTGTACGACTTTTTCTTTGAGAGCAGCTGCTGGACATTTTGAAGCGGTTTGGGATCTTCAAGCGTTAGAGTGCAAGATGGAATATAGATCTTGATAGAAAGTGCATATCTCCAGGGAGCTGGATGCAGTTCAGTGGGTGCAAGTTTCATGTTGAGCAGCTGATGGCCCAGAAAACATTCTAAAAGGAAGAGGCCGTGCTGCAATTGCCTTTTATTTTGAAGGTTATGAACTGTGCAGCCAACAATGCAATGATTCCTCTTCCTTCTCTGCTACATGCAGGATCCCATTCTGTCAGCGCCCAAGAGCCATGATCCACAACGAAGATCTTGTCCCCACACTGCTCCCACACGAACGGGGCTGGGCTAGTAAAGTGCTTGTCTTTTTCCTGGGCACTGACAATGCTCATCTAAATAACCACACCATGACACTGTCAACTCACAAAACAAGGACATGCACCAAGCCCAGCTTGAAACCACCCTCAGGACACAGCCAAGTCAGAAATGTCCCTGCTCTCAAATCAACTGTGTAGGGACAAAAAGATTTTGCCAGTCTTCTCCTTCCAGGTAGATACTCTTCTTTGCCCCACGCTCAAAGGCCAACATTAACTCCTCTGCCCTAACAAACCTTTTCAGTCGCATAGAGTCTGGTACTAAACTTGAAAACATCGGCCAAAAACAGAGCTCGCAAAACTGTTGGTGGAGAAAGCTCTTTGCTGCCTACAATTTCAGTTGCACCCATCAAACTATAAAGATGCTATCTTTATAGTTATCGCCACTTCCCTTCTCAGCTCTAGGTACCACTGTAAGCCTTCAATCTCTCAGAGTCAGGATCCAAATGGGATGGCACCAGGGACTGCTCACACAGTCCCTAAAGCTACAAGGGACAAAAAGCTGTCCTGCAGAGGCCTGGCCTCTGCATTCCCACTGACAGTTCAACAACTCTAACCCAGAGAACTGCCTATTGGGAAAAGCCTTTCAATTCACTGAGACCACCCAAAGTGCCCATCCAAACTTTGCCAAAGAGAAGAAGAACTAGAAGCCCATCCCAAAAGAAATTGCAGCTCCTCCAAAATCCAAAACATCCAGGGCCTGATCCTATACAAAGGTGTCAGAACACTGCTATTGGGCATTACCTGTGTGGGGCACTAGATCCATTGCACACCAAGACCCAGCACAGCTGCTTACCTTGTCCAAAAGAAGTGTGCTGGCAGAATTTCAAGAAGACTGCCTCGAGGAAGCGGAAAACACACACCAAATGGATTCTTTCAGGAGGGACACCGCCTTCCAAAGATGGATACTAACTCCATGATTGTACAAATTGAGTCAGTGCTTCCAAACCAAATA
>NW_005055814.1:4578-6072 GCF_000277835.1 Geospiza fortis
TAGGAAGTAATGGTAACAGGAAGGGCTAGGCAAGGCAAAGCCCTGGAGGAAAACTGTAGGCAGGCTCAAATGTGGGGCATGGGCATGCAAGGGAATGCAAAGCAATGGAGAATCAGCAGGGCAAGGCAAGGAAACTGTTGGGTTGCCAAAGCAAGGCAAGTGGCAGGTCCATTCAAAGATTGCTGGTACACAAAAGTGGCCAGGACAGATCCCTCTGTCCACCCTTGATCTTGCATGGGCCATGTCTAATCTGCACCTGACACACTTGGGTTGCCTGCTTTCCTTTGTATGCAAAAGAACTGTCATTCTGCTCCTGAAGCCCAAGGGTGAAAGAGGAATTTTGTGTCCAAAATTCAAGACATGTAAGGATAGATGTCAGAAGAAAGCTGTCAGGACAGATAGGTGTGCTTGCAAGTGACCTCCTCCAGGCTTCCTCTCACATGCTCCCGAAACACTGGGGCCTTGAGAAAAAAAAGCCAGTGGAAGCCTGGAGAATCCTAGGAGAAGCAGGCAGGGCAATGCAAGTTGAAGAAATTCCACAAAAAGAGAGGTGGTGAATTCCGGATGGGGGACTGGTGAGCAAAGTAATGCAAGGCAAGACAAGTGGTGGTTTTGCAAGGCAACACAAAGGAGAGGGAGGCAAGGCAATAAGAGTCCTAGAAGGAGAAGGAAATGAAAGATTGGAGCTGGACAACTGGGAAGGAAAAGCAGGATAGGTGAGAAAGTCAATGCAAGGCAGTGGATTGGTACGAAGGACAAGGGAAGGACATGCACGGGTCAGGAAGTCAAAGGAAAGGAAAGGAATGGTCAGGAATGACAAGGAAATGCAAGGTTGGGTAGGAAAGGCAAGGCAATGTAGGGGAGGGATAGGCAACACAATGGGTGTCTTAAGAGGAAATGTCCATGCATGGCAAGGCCAAGAGAAAAGTGGTAGAGAAGCCAAGGTGGGGGATAGGTGAGTGAAGCTGAGAAAGAAAGAAAGTGCATAGCTCTCTTGTGTATGTGTGTGTGTATGAAATTTGCAGGATGCAAAGCAAAGAAAGCTGTCTCTTGATTGTAGAGTGAATGTGTAATATATGTTATTAAATAATTCATGCTTATGGAGAGAATGTATTTTATAAGATTGTGAAATCTAAACGAGTCTCTGACCACAAGCAGCCCAAAGACAGACGTCTACTTGAATTCCATGACTCCTGAAGGCAGCAGGAGAACAATACTCAGTTAACTTATGAATAGACGTGCCCAGCGCGATGATTGCTGCTATCCTGAGTGATCAGAAGACGCTCAAGGATAATCATCACCCTGTTGATACCATCAATCAAGATAGCAGCAGTCGCCAGAAAGATACATCTGAGTATGTGACTTCTCTGGACGTGATTAACACCGGCTGTCAAACAGGAAACAGCGATTGTCCAGCTCTGCACAACGAAAGAAATGGTCTTGAATATGCAGAGTTAGAAAAGAAACTGGAACTCCTCTGCCTCAGGCATAAAA
>NW_005055815.1:0-275 GCF_000277835.1 Geospiza fortis
ACTGCCACGCGCCCCTGCCACCCAGCCCACCGTGCCCGCTGCCCACCAGGAAGAGGTGCGGGAAGACGCGGGAAGGCCGATCCATCTGCGCCAGCACCAGCAGCATCTCGTTGTCAATGAAGTCCTTGTGCTCGGCCAGGCTGTGCCCCGTGCGCCGCTCCAGCTCCTCCCGCACCTGGGCGCCACGCCGGGTGAGGGACGGCCCTGCCAGCCCTCCCTGTCCCCAGGACACCCTGCTGCCACCCCGGGGCCACCCACCTCCTTGGAGGTGACGT
>NW_005055815.1:1960-2424 GCF_000277835.1 Geospiza fortis
CTCCTCGGCAGGCAGGAGCCGTGCAGCTCCCTTGACCATGACGAAGCTCTGCCTGGGGGGCAGAAGGGTCCTGAGCACCCGGGGCACCCCCAGAGTGCTCCCCAAAGGGGGGGATTGTGTCCCCATCCCACCCCAGTGTCGAGGTTTTGGAACCCCTTCTCACCGTCGCTGCAGCAGGCCGCGTCTGGGAGGATCTTCCTCCTGCAAATTGGGAGGCAGTTCCGGGGGGAAATGTGACCCCAGGGCATGGAGCAGGCTCGGGGGTCCCACAAGCCCCCACAGCAGGGACACCACAGTCCAGTGACCCCCTAAACCCACCCCTGCCCCCACCAAACAGTGTGGGCCCCAGGGGGGGCATAGGGACCCTTTGGGGGTCCCAGTGTGGAGATGGATCCCTGGGGACCCCCTCGGGATGGCGGGGGGGGGTCCAATCCCTGTGCCCCCCATTCCTGGCTGGGCGAGCG
>NW_005055815.1:5739-6072 GCF_000277835.1 Geospiza fortis
CCCCGGCCCCCCAGGCTCGCCTCTGGGCCCTGAGGGCTGGGTGCCGGGGGTGTGGGCGCCGGGGGGCTCCTGGGGGGCGCAGATCCGCACGGAGCCCAGGGGCTGGTCACACCCACACAGGTTGCTGAAGGTGATGCGGGCGTTGAGCACATGGAACAGGGGGATCTCTGCGGGTACAGGCGCCAGTTGAGGCCCCAAGAACTCTTGCCCCTGTTAATCCCACCCCAAGTTAAGTTTTGCCCTCTCACCGATCTTGACGGGGAAGCCAGGGGGCAGCTTGAGGGTGATGAAGTCGCGCAGTTTGGCGAAGTGGGCGTTGGAGATGGCCATGAG
>NW_005055816.1:0-6058 GCF_000277835.1 Geospiza fortis
GGAAATGTCTGCAAGTGTAGGACGAGGTCCGTCTCTGCACAGAACAGATTTCTGCATATTAAGAGCCCACAAGCCAGTAGTAACAACAAAGTAGTATCAGACCAGAAACAGAGATTCAACAGACCCAACTCTTGGACAGCCAACACAGCCAGGCCTCCTGCCAAGCTCAGTGATCCATAGAGCCAACCAGCTTCCAGCATTTCCAACAACCAGGCAGCTAAGAGGAAGAAATCAACCTCTTCCCAGGTGGGCATGTAGCAACAGCAGGAGCACAGTGACTGATCAAGGTTTGAAGTGTTTGCCACCTCCCCCAGGACTCCTGGCTTGAGCTCTGTAGTGTGAACAAGCCCAGCACACATCAGCCAGAGTGGTAACAGATCATGGGCATAAACAGTGGAAACTCTTACCTTGGCTTCCTTCCCGTCTCAAGAGCTGAACTCGTGGTCTGAGTCTCCTCTCCAGAGGTAATTTTTCTCCCAGTTGCAGCTCATCCCTCACTGATTACTGAATGCAGCTGAAGTGGAAGCACATGGATCCAAGAGGAGATCATTTCAGCCAAGCACCAGGTGGGTGTCCAACAGGAGACTGGGTGGGCATTGAGGAACACCCAGCTCAGCTCTGGTGGGTAACTCACACACTCTGGGGTACCACAGACCCCTGGCAGTATCACTGTGCTGTGGCTCAACTGTGCGGCACAGGGCACTCTACATCAGTGCTATCCAAACACGGTGTGAAAAGTCACTGCTCACCTCCAGTGTGGAGTGGCAACAACTCTGCAAGGGACAGGACAAACTGTAGAGGCCTGAACAGCAGCCTGGACTGCTCAGCACCATCTCTTTCCCCTGGCTTTCTTGTTCTCCAGCTTGCAGGGCTGGGACATCGGACACAAGAGCAGTCAGCAGCCACACAAATACCAGTACTTCCATGTCCTTACACAGAACTACACTCAGAGCTGGTCAGCAAGACAGGAAACAAAGTTGTGATGCTGAGTCTTATCTGCCTTCTGGAAAATAAATGGCTGCTAAGGGACTACCAGGGCTGATGGGTTGGGTTTTGTAGGGGAAGAATGCTTGTGCAGAGAATGAGATTCTGGAAGGGGAATTAGTGTCCTGCCTGTGATTATGTTATTAACAAAATGCCAATGCTGCATTCACTTGAGAGAGCAAAGAACTACTCAAACTGTTAGCCATCATCTATTCTTTGTTAGCAATTACCTAAATTAAGCAGCCATCTCACATTTTGGTCAGAGCCACAGTTATCTCCAGATTTGTGCACTCCTGGATCCTGCACAGTGCAAATCTGATCTGTTTCTAGAATAGCTGGATAATCATATTTCCATCAAATTAGCCAGTTCCACGTGGCACAGGGCTCAACTTGTCCTTCTACCAGCTGCTAAAGGATGGCTGACACCTGATCTGGGACAAAGCTGCAGGGGCACCATTAAGAGCACATTTGGAGCCTATCACTGCTGGGTGACATGTGGCTGCAGCCATTCTGTCCCACACACTGGCCCAAAAGGCAAATTTACTGAGTTGTACTATTCTGACTGAAAACACAGACTAAATTTCTCTTTTAGATAGAAAACTCTAACAGAAATCACCGTGTACTGCCAGCTAAATCGGCAGAAATCACCGTTGACATCCCTGAAATTTCTAAGGAGGGAGACAGTATCATCCAAAATCACCAGGCAACAGAACTCAGCTTGGAGCAGAGCTTCGAGTTTACAACCAGGGATTCCACATATCATCCTGAGGACTGAGGGTACAAAAACAGCTGGGGGCAGAGGTGAAGTGGGAACAGATACCCTAAGAGGATGTTTGAAAGCAGGAGGAATTTTACTTACCAGATCTAAAAGAGCCATTGTTAACCAGATTTGGAAGCTTAAACCAGCACAGTCCCAGCTTTGCTGCCCTTACCAGAATTCCATCGAACATCAAATCAAGGCAGACATAAAGAGAAGTAACCAGTGTGTTAATGGGTGCAATGCTGAATGAGCTACAGCTGCGAAAGTGGTGCTTAGAAATTCTCTTTACTGAAATGCAGGCATTTGCCTCTGCCTCAGGGTAAATGGACATACAGCACAGCCCAAGACATTCCAGCCTGAACTTGAATGAAATTTCCTGCGTGTCGGATTACACACTCGGATTGTTCAAGCAGCCCAGGCTAAATCCTTGAATAAATCAGTGGCTTCGTGAAGCAAAGGTATGACTGGAGAAGTCGCACCTCACTCCTCAACTTCTCCAGTCATCGTGGGGGGGTTGTAATCCACTCTGACACCGAGCTGAAAATCCTCCTGGCACACTCAGCATTTTCGTGATTGTTCAATCTCAGATCAGCCTAAACAAGGGAGCATAGGGTGGTGGTCGGATCAATATTTGCAATGGAAAATCTCGTACGAAAGGACAAATTTCATTGTGTACGCAGTGCTTGTTTTGTAACAGGACTGGCTGGCTCTGAGGAAGGTGGTGCAGAAATGAGATAATGCTCACACTCAGTGCAGAGAGCCTGTGGGGGAGTTCAGAGCATTCCCTTCCACTCTACAAGGATACAAATGCTCAACAGCTGCATCCAAAGAAGGATTGTTCTGAATTTTTAAGCCGAGAACAGTCCATGGAGGAACTTCTTGGGAAAGTGGTGAACTTTAACCTTGCCAGGATAAGAATGCCAATGTAAGTGTGAATGGGAAAGCTTTCAATGCACTGAGAGACGTGAGAAATGCTTTGTCTTTAGAGAAAGGCTGCACAGCCCTTCTTGTGTCTGAGCCCTGGCTGAGGAAGGGAGACTGAAGTGACAGTGACTTTGTTCCGCTAAGTGGCAGCTAAAGGTTTCACTAGGTCACGGCTCAATTCAGCAGCCATGCGAGGATGCAAAACCAAAGAGGGAGAGAAAGCATCTGGAGAAATGCATCCTCCCTGCTCTGCAGAGTCCTGGGCCAGCTTTTATAACCACAGCACTTATCAGCACAAGTTCTAAATTTAACTTGTGTTTCCTCAGTGTCTGTAATGTATCCTCAGTGCACCACTTTTCAATGCTGAAGGTGTTACTGTACAGGGGGAAACAAAGCTATCAGGATAAATGCTGGATTTAAGCTTTCAAAATGGCCATTGCACTCGAAGGGCAAAGACATTTTACAGAGTGCAAGGCTATTGCACCAAGCACGCTTCCCAAGGACGGGGCATTCTCGGGGTGCTGGAAGTCCAAGGAGTGCTCAGTTCTGCAGTGTGTACTGGGAGCTGAGTCCTGCCTCTTGCCTGTGAGGTGCTTGGTGAAGGCTGGCACAGGACTCAATGCCACCTTTCCACAGGGGCTTTATCCCTCTCCTCCTCTCAGCTGAGAATGTATGAACACTACCCCTGCACACACTCATGTGGGGCAGACTTATTCAATGCAATTCAATGCCAGACTCATTCAGGCAAGAGCAGAGCTTGCTGCTTCCCTTGTCCAGCTGGGAGAAAAACTTCAGAACTCCATTTCAGAAGTGGTTTTCTAGAGCAGACTGCTTGTGCATGCAAGGCATCTTAAATCCTCTAAAACCCCACAACTCCAGTGGTTTGCCTAAGTGTTTTATTTGCATGAGGGAAGTGCATTCCAGTTGTCAGTCACAGCCTGACCTAGCCAAGGTCCGACAGGACAGCTATCCTGGAAAATGCCTAAATTATTATCTGAAATGGGGCAGGAGCCCTTTGGTGAAAAGAGGTGGTAGCTGAAGCACCACACATCCAACTGCAGGCAAAGCTATTTTCTGGAGTGCCAACAGGAACAACTCCATGGTCCCACACTGCTGTGGCTCATGTTACCCCAGGCAACTCAGTTTGCAGGCTTTCCTCTGGCAAAGAAAGAAGTTTCAACTCAAAAGTTCTGACATAGCTTTAGCATTCAGGGTCAAGAGAAGCAGGTGAGAGAAAATATGTGGTTCAGTGCACATCACCAGAAAGAAGTGCTTCTTTGCTTGCTCCAGAAGGATCACCAAGTCTCAGGTCCCCAGACAGGAGCTCTGACAGTCTCTCACTTGTGCAGGTTTAAGTTCACATCCACACTTAATCTACAAACTCTGCCCTGCTTTTACATGTTGAATAAACTTCATGTTCACCTACAGTGTAACCCCACACAGAACAACTGAACTCCTGTCCTGGAGTGCAGACACTGAAAGAAGCAACATCTGTTGCCAGGCACAGATCCAGCAGGGATTACTGCAGCCATATCAAGGACCAAATCAAAGGCATATGCCTGGACTAAATATGTATTGTGAGCACAAAACCTGCATTGTGAAGGCAACTGCCAGACTGAAGAAATAAAGGAGTGGGTGAACAAATCTAACATTTACCTCTGCCACCCTGGGCAGCTGCCAGGACATTAAACATGTCCAGGGTGCAGCACATGGCCATGGAGCAGCTGTGCTCCCCCAGCAACTCCTCCTCCACCTAGGAACAAGTGTCCTGCAATTTGGCATTATTTTAAACGCCAAACCTTGTGTTAAGGCATACAGAAGGAAACACAACTTGCTACAGGATTACCTCAGGACTATCATCTTGTAGGTTTTTTGCAGATGATCCTTTCATGGGGCGGTAGAAGGGCAAGGTTTACACCTACTGCTGTGTAGGGCACAGGCAAATTGTGACTGCCCCATCAAAATCACATCATACCCAGACTTTCAACAGATCAGCAGCAAAATAATTCTGCTACCTGCCAATGAGTTTGCTCTATCCTAATCATTCTCAAAACTGAGACTGACAAATAGCAAGCCCAGTTATCACAACAGACATGAGCGATCCATGCTGAAGCAGTCCAGGAACAGGGGACTGATCTGTAGGACAGTGGGAAACAGGCCAAGACTGCCAGCACCTTACCTTCCCACAGCCAGGCACAGCCTACAGCAACCACTTCACAGGCACTGCATCACATCAACAGTTTGGCAGAGGAAGCTTTGTGCTCACATCAGCTCAGATGTAGCACAGATGGAAGTCTGCTCTGTGCCTTTTAGCAAAAGCCCGAGCCTACATCATGGTTTAAAAGAGGCCACCCCCAAGAGAGCTTTCCAACAGCTCAATGCAGCTCCAGGGGAACAGATCAGCTATGAGAGGCCCAAAGAAGTAAAACTAAACTTATTATGTGTAGCAAGGACAGTTGCCCCAGTCAGTAGGCGTGGCACCCAAGAGCAAAGACTGCAAGGGGCAGGGAAGAGGCTCAGGTGGCATTCTCCAAGCACTGCAGCCATCCCAGGGTGTGCTGCTGCTGCAGGACACAGCACACAGAACACCAAAGATTCACTGCACTTGCAGACTTGTTGTGAATTCCAGAGGGATTTGTCTCAGACCCAAGATTAAGTCAGTTACAAGATTCACTAACTGTCCTCTGAAGGCTATCACTGATACTATATCACAAGTGCTTATCTCAAATCTCATCTGAAACTGTAGCACTGAAGAATCTCATGAGCTGTCCTCTTGTGGCTATCAAGGCAGAAACTTCTATTTTCACTAACTTTGTTAAATTGAGCTTGCTAGACCACCTCTTCTCTGTTTAATAAGGCAAATAGAGATGATCATGCCTTACTAAACAACAATCTGAATGAGACCCTCCTATTCTCATGAGCCTCCTGTTAGGGTGCTGAAAGGCAGTAAAGCACAGGACTTGCACTGCAATGTACTTAAGTCACTTTAACAGCAGTGAGAACAACAAAACCCAATTAAAAACATCCCTGAAGCAATTATAATTTCCTGTGTTAAACCCCAGTGGATCAGGCTGCAGGAGAGCTCCATGCCTGTGTGCTCAATGCAGCACACACAGATTCGCTCAGTCTGAACGATTTCCTGTGCAGTCTGAGCCCTCTCAGACTCCTCAGCTACAAGAGAGCCAAGAAGAAATTCATACAGGAACTTAAAGGAAGAGGAATCAAGGAAAAAAAAGAGCTGAAACTAAATCAGCCCTTGTCCCCTAAAACGCACTACCAGATAGGAATGTATGAATTAGGAAGGGCAAACTACAGCCACACCAACACTCCTGCCTAATGCAAGCCAAAGTTGATGCATTTTGTTCAGTAAGGGAAGGCACAGACCTACAC
>NW_005055817.1:0-6056 GCF_000277835.1 Geospiza fortis
CATCTATTATTCTTCTATATCAAAACTGGCATCCATCTCTATTTCTTTCTCGGGTTGTACATTCAGAGAGCTTTCTGCCAAGTATACATACCTGTTAAACTTTCTTGTCAAACTTTGATCCTTCCCAAAAATTATACATGCACTCCTCAACTCAGATTGAGTCTCATTAAGGTTTCTGAGCATTTTATTAAAACAAAGTTTCCTGATATAGCTTTTCTGGGCATTTCTATTATGCTCATTGTTATGTTAACTGAACTTTTGTGATTATGTTATAGTTTCTTAATTATAGTCTCAATTTGATATCCGATTTTATGGCAATGGAAACCGTTACCTTTAAAAAACAGTACTCCTTTTAACAGATTTGTTAGGATGTGTGGAATAGCAAACCCCTACATCTGGTACCAGGTTACACAGCTTATGCTACCATTTCCTCCTCTTGCCACCCTGCAACAAGTGCTCCACAAACACCAGTATGTTGGGCTGTGTGAGGTGCTACATAAACAAGAACTACATAGGGAACATCCATCACATAGCTCTCCATCCTTTTCCAGTGCAGCAACTTATCCAGCTACGCCAGATACCCTAAAATGGTACATCTAAGCCTTCACATAGCTGCACCACAGCCACATACTGCTATACTCCCAAGAGAAGTATACCTTACTTGCGACTTCCCCAGAGAAGAAACATTGCATGACCACAGTATTCTTCACATACAGACATGTCATCCAACACATATGTATATGGGGTTTTGTGTCAGCTAGTTGTACATCAGTGATAGGATAGGATGCAGTGGACACAAACTGGAACATATGAAATTCTGATTATATATACAGGGGGGTTTGTAATTATTTTTTTTTTACCCTGGAGGTGAGTGAATACTGGCACAGATTTCCCAGAAAGGTACTAGCATCTCCCTTCCCGGAGCTAGTCAAAGCTTAGTTGAACATGGCAATGAGCAGCCTGATCTAACTGCACTGCTCTGAGCACAGGGTTGGACAACATGGCCTTCAGAGGTGCTTTCTAACATAAAATATTCTATGATTCTGTGAATGATTTTAATCAGAATAGTGTGTGTAACACTTTCAATTGGCATTCACATCTAAATAATGTCCATCTCCCAGGACAATTCTGCCTATGAGTTACTGGAACACACCAGACAGATGATGCTTTGGACCTGGTTAGCATAAGAGATTTGATAATCAGGATGCCTTGGCAAGAACAAACAGCTTTGAAGATTGCAAGAAGATTAAATCAGACTGACTTAACAGAAAATAAAATTACATCAAGACTTCTGCAAGCAAGAGATATTGTAAAATGCATAAGTTTGTTTATGTGATGATTAACCCAATCATTGTAGTAAAACATTACTAGTCTTCCTAAAATAGTATATAAGCATAGGTAGTCCACAATAAATTTGGATTCTTCTGACCATATCGGAGTCTCCCCATCTCTCTCATCATCACCAATAATGAGTTGTGCCACCTTTCCTCATATTACATCACTGAACAGTTTTGAGCTGTCTTTGGCTGTGGTTGGGGCAATGGTGTCAAGCCACAAACTTTACTGTCCTATTACTGTAGTAGTATCAGGGACAAGCAAAGGTGATACAGAGACTTTATTATTAGAAGGTATGAAAAAGACACTTTATTATTAAAAATTTACAATTCTTATAGAAATAATGGTGGACTTAAGACCTGATTGGCCTCTAGGAATTTTTTCTCACACTATCGGTGAACTATGAATAGTACACTCTGGAGAACTATATTTATAAACAATGGTTACAGAAAGAGACATAATAATTGTTTGAATTCTTTATTTTAAATTTCTCACAGCTTCTAAAATTCTGGGAGAACTATGTCTTTCTCTGTTCAGAGGATATGTAATTACTACACGGTCCAGCAGGCACGTGAATGTTCTTCATCCTAAAGAAAGTTGATCTTTGTACTGTGCCAACTAGTAAGGTTCTCTAATGTCCTGCCCACCATTAATTAGGTAGCTATGGTTATTCTCCACCAAAGCTGATTTTTTTAATGATCCCTTTTGCAGAACCAAGATGGCTTTGTATCAGTAGTATGCATAGTGGTATCCACACCAGCATCTACAAGTCATATGATTGCAATCATAATTCTACAACCATTTGACTCGACATGCAAGGAATAAATAGTAAATCACTTTGCAGGTTTGTGCAACCTTCTGTGTTCAGAGGGAAACAAACACTTTTTCCTTTAACACCCTACATAAATGAATCACAACCTTCATGCCCAAATCAGGAAACTTTGTACTAGACCCTGAGGGAGCAGGAAGGGCTGGCATTCTTAGCTTGGAAAACTGGAGTCTACTATTTATTGACAGGTCAGGAATAGCTTGATATTGAATAGCTAAGATATAAGTGCTTTTTTATACTTTTAATTTCAAACTCAGAGGCATAATCTTTGCTATGGGTGGGGGGGGTGGAGGAAGAAGAAGGAGAAAAATAAGAAAGAAAATATTTTATTTGCTTTACAGGAATAGCATAACTAATCTCAGAGTTGCAGTAAGAGGACATTATGATTTGATTATTAGGATCTAACCAGTCTTGTATGTTAATTTCAGTTAAGATGATTATTTTATTCTCATGGTGCTCCATTTGCAAAACTCACTTATTTGCTAGATTTTTCTATCAAATCATATCAGGCCTCAACTTCTCTCCATAAATATTTATTTGTTAAGAAGTACCCATTTCTATATGCCTACTTCCAAGACATCTGATATAGCTCCTGAGCTCTGCAAGGCGATTATCTAAACTATAGCATGAAGGGATGCTGCAGCCAAAATTGCTGCTAATAAAGTCCAAGGTAAAAAAGCAAAAAGGGCCTTTGCATAGTATCCACAGATGTTTAATTCAGCCATGCAGTAAGATGTTCAGGGTCCAAGGGCCAAACTCATGGGGAGAGTTCAGGTTTCTCTGTATCGAGAGGTAAGGGCTGAACAGCAGCATCGGGGCAGTACAAAGATGAGGGCCAATGGAGGAATAGGGAGGGAGTGGCTGAGGGACATAGGAACAAGGGAAGGAGCCAATGGGGTTGAACAGCTTTTGAGGGAAGCTTCTTGTGTATCTCTAACCCAGGGAATGCCTCTCAGGGTCTCCACAACAGGATACCTGCAAACACATACAGAGTGAGAAATATGCTGCACAACAAATGCCCTTATAGATACTGTCATAAAGATTTGTCCTCCTTTACTTCTTTTTGTGCCAGGTGGTTGTGCTAAAGGTATAGGAATTTAGTGGGTAATAAACTCCCTTGGGTTCCATCTGGTCCTCAGAGATCAGAGGGGCTGGGTGTGGGCAGGGCTTAATTTCTGATTATAGCCAGTTCAGCACTATAAGTCTGGTTGCGTTCAAAGGAAGAACTTGCATGAGCACAGATGCACAAATAATGCAGTTTACCAATCCAATACTATAAGTCTGATCACATTCAATAAGGATTTGCACAATCTAGATTAGTAAATAATACAGTTCACTGAAGCACAGGAAATCAGATTCAGGATTGCCAGTGATGTATGCACTAAATACAGTGTTAATATAAGTCATGGCAGAAAGCACCGTAATAGAGGTCTAATGGTTATATATATATATGAATACATACGAATATTCTTGGGTCTGCTCCAATGCAGTTGAAAGCACAAAGTTCACTTAAAAACATCCCTTCAGGGGAGGAAGTGAGACAGTCCACCACCTGATACCAAGTAAGCAGACGTGTTTTTCCCCTCCAGCCCTTCTGCCCTGAAGCCTCCCTTTTATACTAATAATTTTGGCCCATCCAAATGTGATGGAACAATCACATGTTATAGGTGGGGTATGGTGACTGTGGTCATACATGCATTACATGAACCATGTTCTCCTTAATTTTCATCCATAAGGGTGTGTAAATTAATATGCAAATAGTGTTTAATGAGGTTCTCGGTTACATTCAGTCAGAATTTATAGTTGACAAAAAAGGTAGAATAAACACTTTGGTCTTCCTCCATGTACTGAGGCAGCAGTAAAGTCTGTCTGACCTTTGCCAGATGGTCTCTGTGTGCATCCTTATCTCCTTAACAAACCAAATTTATAACAAGGCTTGTTTTTCATGGGGAAGGGAATGTGGCTATTGGCTGATAAAGAGATGTGGATACTCTTCTGTGCCTCACTGAAATAGCATTGGGCTGTGAGGCCTCCACTTCAGACATCTTTCAGTTGTGAGGCCCTGCTCGAGCCAGGTGCAAGATAAGCAAGGGGCCCACCTTATGTTTTTACAACCAGCCTCATCAATTCTTCACCAACTTAAAACAACACTGTACAGTTTTTGACCATGTACCCCAAAGGTCATGAAAGCACAACAGTGGTTCCATAGTATGACCTATTATATGTATTAGTAATTATAAGGCTTTTCAGACTACAGGCCAGAAAAGCATATGACTCTTAATTATGTTATAAATGTATTTTATAATGTTGGCTTTTTGCAAATATTAAAATGGATGATATATGTATAATGTTAAAGCAACTTTGCTATATTTTTTTAATTTCTGTTGTTAACTAAACTTAGACATAGTAGTGAAATAGCTGATATAGTATGCTTGCGTAAAAATGCCTGCTTGGTTGGGATAACATTCAATGAACATGTGATAGAGACCCCTGCTACTGGCATGCTGATTATCAGTACCCACCATCTGTAGAAAATATGGAGCAAAGCCCAAACTGGAGGTGATAACAAGAATGGATGAAAACCATAGCCAAGAAATACGCATGCTCTAAAAAGGCGGACTGGAGGAGGAGCCATGCTAAACAGTTCTTGGAACATGTAAGCTAGTTTGTAAACCTAAAAAGTTGCCAGATTGAGGGACTGGGACACACAGGAGGCTACGGGAACTGTGGGATACAATACCCGAAAGAATCTGGGGTTGGCCAACAATATCTGAGATTTTACAATACCCGTGTGTGGATGTTGCGAACTGGTCAGAGAAGACAGTCAGATAAACTTTCCCAGACATTCTTCTGGGAAGTTTTGAGAATGCTCAGAGAAAGAATTAAATCAATCTTGCAGCTGGTGTTTTGAACTTGTTTCTTGTAAGATGTTTACAAGAAGGGTGTTGTTCCTAATTAGCCAATGGTGTGAGGGGTGTTCATTAAGGACAAATCAGGTTCACCTTTATCGTAACTATAAAAAGAATTTGTGATTTCTAATAAAGTTTGCCTTTTGCCTCTTGAGACCTTGGAGTCTATATGTTGCTTTATTCACCTGTCCTCAATACAATAGCGACACCCGTGGGTGGATATTAACAAGTGACTTGAAAGTCAAATGAAAGGCATAATCCCTCAAATCACACCTTTAGACTTTAAAATCCATAATATCCATCCAGGGGAATGGGTGCTAGTGAAAACACGGAAAGAACGATCTTTAGCTTCACAATAGGAAGGTCCTTTTCAGGTCCTACTGAAGACTGAGGCAGCAATCCGAACCAGAGAGAGAGGGTGGATCCATGCCAGAAGAATCAAAGAACCTGTGAAGGAACCTGAGGAATGGACTATCAGATCTAAACCAGGTGATACTGTTTCGAGGGGAAAGAGAAAAACTCCACAACTTTACGATAGTTGTAAAGTCCGGTATGCTTATTGCAGCGCTGGACGCATGCGGAGATTGCTCTCCTTAAAAGGGCATGCGCACCTCTGTGAACTCCAGTCCTCCTTTTATCCTCCTTTCAAAGGTATATGCATACAATTTCACAATAGGTTCATACATATTCATTTTTATGAATTTCGCAGTGACATTTGCCTCCAGTTCTTCTTTATCAGAAAGAATTTCTGGGTCGGGCTGCCCTGCTCCCGTAGCCGTTCTGTCTCTCCTTTATCAGTCTCCCGCTGTCTCCTCCTTATCTCTGTCCTTCACTGAAGCAGCTTTCCCTTTGGCCTAGGCTTTGCAGGCAGGCTACACAGAAATGTACATTTCACCTAAATCAAAATGGACTTCTAGTCTGGGGATTTTTACAATGTCTCATTTCCCCCCTTACCTAAAAAATAAGTAAATTCTTTTACTTAA
>NW_005055818.1:0-3069 GCF_000277835.1 Geospiza fortis
GATTGGGATTTCATGGTCCAGCAGGAGACGGACCGGGGGAGGGAGTTGTCGATGCAGCTCTGGGAATGGGATTGGGAATGGGATTGGTGGGAATGGTGGGATTGGGAATGGGATTGGGGATTGCGGGAATAATGGGATTGGGATTTCATGGTCCGGGAGCAGCCAGACCAGGGGGAGGGAATCGTCGACGCAGCTTTGGGAATGGGAATGATGGGACTGGGAATGGGAATAATGGGATTTGGAATATTGTGAATGATGGGAATAACGGGAATGATGGGATTGGGATTGGGAATGGAAACTATGGGAATAATGGGATTGGGAATAATGGGATTTCATGGTCCAGGAGCAGCCAGACCAGCGGGATGGAGTCATGGATGCAGCTCTGGGAATGGTGGGATTGGGAATAATGGGATTGGGATTGGGATTGGGAATGGGGTGGGATTCGGGGCGTTGGGATGTCGGAATGGGATGGGAAGGATGCGGAAAACGGGACGCCGGGATTTGGGATCAGTGGGTGGAGAGGGGAAGGGAAGGATCTGGAGCTGGGACGGAAAAGATTTGGGGTTACCGGGATAAGGAAAGGATTTGGGATCACCAGAGATGATATGGGAAAAAACACGGATTTGGGAAATCCGGGCTCAGGATCAGCAGGTAACGGGGTGGGAAGGGCCTGGGTTTGGGAATGATGGGATTTGGGATCACCGGGATCTGGGATCAGCAGTTAATGGGATGGGAAGGACCTGGATTTGGGATCACCGGGATTTGGGATCAATGGATGGAGCAGGGATGGAAAACACCTGGATCTGGGATCACTGGGATTTGGGATAGGAAGGGACTGGATTTGGGATCACTGGGATTTGGGATAGGAATGGACTGGATTTGGGATCACTGGGATTTGGGATCAGCAGGATTTGGGATGAATGGATGGATCTGGGATGGGAAGGGCCTGGATTTGGGATCAGCGGGATTTGGGATGAATGGATGGAGCTGGGATGGAGAAGCCCCAAATCCGGGATATCAGAGTCAGTTCAAGGCACAGAAAGGACCCGGATCCTCCGGAATCCCGGGAAGGACCCGGCTCCGGAGCTCCGGGACGTGGGATGGGAATCCCAGGAATCCCAGGAATCCCGGGAATTCTGGGAATTCTGGGAATACCTGGTGCAGCGCCGTCAGCCCGTCCTCGTTGCACAGGTCGGGGCTGATCCCGCTCTCCAGGAACTGCCGCACTGTGGAGGAACGGGAATTCCGGGAATTCCGGGAATTCCGGGGGCTGCCGGCGCCGTCGGGAATCCCAACGGAACCACCGGGAATCCCAGTGGAACCACGGAGGATCCCGAGGGCGATTCCAAGGAATCCAATGGAACCACCGAGGATTCCAGTGGCACTTCCAGGAATCCCAAAGACGTTCCCAAGGATCCCAATGGAACCACGGCCATCCCAACGACTCTTCCAAGGATCCCAATGGCAATTCCAAGGGTTCCAATGGCGATTCCAAGGATCCCAATGGAACCACCAAGAATGCCAATGGATCTGCTGAGTATCCCAAAGACATTCCCAAGGATCCCAATGGAACCACGGCCATCCCAACGACTCTTCCAAGGATCCCAATGGCAATTCCAAGGGTTCCAATGGCGATTCCAAGGATCCCAATGGAACCACCAAGAATGCCAATGGATCTGCTGAGTATCCCAAAGACATTCCCAAGGATCCCAATGGAACCATGACCATCTCAAGAACTCTTCCAAGGATCCCCATGGCAATTCCAAGGAATCCAATGGAACCACCACGGATTCCACTGGAAACCTGGAGCATCCCAATGGCAATTCCGAGGATCCCAAGGAATCCAATGGAACCACCAAGGATCCCAATGGAAGCACCAAATATCCCAAAGGCATTCCCAAGGGTCCCAATGGAACCGTGACCATCCCAACGACAATTCCAGGGATTCCAATGGCAATTCCAAGGATTCCAACAGGAATCCAATGGCAATTCCAGGGATTCCAATGACAATCCCACGGATTCCAACAGAATCCAATGGCAATTCCAATGATCCCACTGCAATTCCAAGGGTTCCAATGGAACCACCAAGCATTCCAAAGACATTCCCAAGGATCCCAATGGAACCGCGACCATCCCAACGAAACTTCCAAGGATTCCAATGGCAATCCCACGGATTCCAACAGAATCCAATGGCAATTCCAAGGATTCCAAGGACTCTTCCAGGGATTCCAATGGAACCGCCAAGGATCCCATGGGAACCTTGGAGCATCCCAATGGGAACTCCAAGGACCCCAAAGACTTTTCCAAGGATCCCAATGGAGCAACCAAAGATCCCAACGGAACCACCAAATATCCCAAAGACATTCCCAAGGATCCCAAAGGAACCGCGACCATCCCAACGACTCTTCCAGGGATTCCAATGGCAATCCCACGGATTCCAAAGGCAATTCCAAGGGTTCCAATGGAACCATGACCGTCCCAAATACTCTTCCAAGGACCCCAATGACTCTTCCAAGGATTCCAATGGAAATTCCAAGGAATCCAATGGAACCACCAAGGATCCCAATGGAAGCACCAAATATCCCAAAGGCATTTCCAAAGATCCCAATGGAACTGTGACCATCCCAACGACAATTCCAAGGGTTCCAATGGAACCACCGAATGTCCCAAAGACAATCCCAAGGATCCCAAAGGAACCGTGACCATCCCAATGGCAATTCCAAGGAATCCAGTGGAACCACCAAGGATTCCAAAGGCAATTCCAAGGATCCAGTGGAACCGTGACCATCCCAATGGCTTTTCCAAAGATCCCAATGGCAATTCCAAATATTCCAAAGGCAATTCCAAGGATCCCCATGGAACCACGACCATCCCAAAGACATTCCCAGGGATCCCAAAGACATTCCCAAGGATCCCCATGGAACCACGGCCATCCCAAAGACATTCCCAAGGGTCCCAAAGGAAGCACGACCATCCCAAGGATCCCAAAGGAACCACAACCACCCCAACATTCCCAAGGATCCCAAAGGAACCCCGACCACCCCAACAACTCTTCCCGGTGTCCCACCG
>NW_005055818.1:3211-6046 GCF_000277835.1 Geospiza fortis
CATCACCCCCACCTCCTGCGGCGGGGGCGGTTTATCCCTCCATCCTCAGGGCTTTGCCTGGAGCCGGCGATGAGCAGAGCTTGGGAAGCATCTCCTGATTTTCCGGGCGGATCCAAAAATCGCCAAAATTTCCGGTTTTCTGCTCAGTTAGCCCGTTTTTTCCAGCTCCTGAGGCATCCAGAGGATCCAAAGATTTCGGGGAGGTGCCGTGGGATGAATCCTGAGGAGAGGAAAAATAAAAACAAGGAGCAAGAAATCCCAGCCCACGCCGTTAAATCCCAGCCCAGATCCGGCTCTCCCGGTTTGGCCGGTTTTTCTGAGCTGGGATTGACCTCGAATCCAGCCAGAATTCCAAAAGAAAATTGGAATTTTTTTGAATTTTTTTTGTTTTTCTGAGTCGGGATTGACCTCAAATCCAGCCAGAATTCCAAAAGAAAATTGGAATTTTTTTGAATTTTTTTTGTTTTTCTGAGTCGGGATTGACCTCAAATCCAGCCAGAATTCCAAAAGAAAATTGGAATTTTTTTGAATTTTTTTTGTTTTTCTGAGTCGGGATTGACCTCAAATCCAGCCAGAATTCCAAAAGAAAATTGGAATTTTTTTGAATTTTTTTTGTTTTTCTGAGTCGGGATTGACCTCAAATCCAGCCAGAATTCCAAAAGAAAATTGGAATTTTTTTGAATTTTTTTTGTTTTTCTGAGTCGGGATTGACCTCAAATCCAGCCAGAATTCCAAAAGAAAATTGGAATTTTTTTGAATTTTTTTTGTTTTTCTGAGTCGGGATTGACCTCAAATCCAGCCAGAATTCCAAAAGAAAATTGGAATTTTTTTGAATTTTTTTTGTTTTTCTGAGTCGGGATTGACCTCAAATCCAGCCAGAATTCCAAAAGAAAATTGGAATTTTTTTGAATTTTTTTTGTTTTTCTGAGTCGGGATTGACCTCAAATCCAGCCAGAATTCCAAAAGAAAATTGGAATTTTTTTGAATTTTTTTTGTTTTTCTGAGTCGGGATTGACCTCAAATCCAGCCAGAATTCCAAAAGAAAATTGGAATTTTTTTGAATTTTTTTTGTTTTTCTGAGTCGGGATTGACCTCAAATCCAGCCAGAATTCCAAAAGAAAATTGGAATTTTTTTGAATTTTTTTTGTTTTTCTGAGTCGGGATTGACCTCAAATCCAGCCAGAATTCCAAAAGAAAATTGGAATTTTTTTGAATTTTTTTTGTTTTTCTGAGTCGGGATTGACCTCAAATCCAGCCAGAATTCCAAAAGAAAATTGGAATTTTTTTGAATTTTTTTTGTTTTTCTGAGTCGGGATTGACCTCAAATCCAGCCAGAATTCCAAAAGAAAATTGGAATTTTTTTGAATTTTTTTTGTTTTTCTGAGTCGGGATTGACCTCAAATCCAGCCAGAATTCCAAAAGAAAATTGGAATTTTTTTGAATTTTTTTTGTTTTTCTGAGTCGGGATTGACCTCAAATCCAGCCAGAATTCCAAAAGAAAATTGGAATTTTTTTGAATTTTTTTTGTTTTTCTGAGTCGGGATTGACCTCAAATCCAGCCAG
Organism: Geospiza fortis; assembly: GCF_000277835.1. Lineage (NCBI taxonomy): Eukaryota > Metazoa > Chordata > Aves > Passeriformes > Thraupidae > Geospiza > Geospiza fortis. The sequence continues at coordinate 4,775 of NW_005055818.1, forward strand.
AATTCCAAAAGAAAATTGGAATTTTTTTGAATTTTTTTTGTTTTTCTGAGTCGGGATTGACCTCAAATCCAGCCAGAATTCCAAAAGAAAATTGGAATTTTTTTGAATTTTTTTTGTTTTTCTGAGTCGGGATTGACCTCAAATCCAGCCAGAATTCCAAAAGAAAATTGGAATTTTTTTGAATTTTTTTTGTTTTTCTGAGTCGGGATTGACCTCAAATCCAGCCAGAATTCCAAAAGAAAATTGGAATTTTTTTGAATTTTTTTTGTTTTTCTGAGTCGGGATTGACCTCAAATCCAGCCAGAATTCCAAAAGAAAATTGGAATTTTTTTGAATTTTTTTTGTTTTTCTGAGTCGGGATTGACCTCAAATCCAGCCAGAATTCCAAAAGAAAATTGGAATTTTTTTGAATTTTTTTTGTTTTTCTGAGTCGGGATTGACCTCAAATCCAGCCAGAATTCCAAAAGAAAATTGGAATTTTTTTGAATTTTTTTTGTTTTTCTGAGTCGGGATTGACCTCAAATCCAGCCAGAATTCCAAAAGAAAATTGGAATTTTTTTGAATTTTTTTTGTTTTTCTGAGTCGGGATTGACCTCAAATCCAGCCAGAATTCCAAAAGAAAATTGGAATTTTTTTGAATTTTTTTTGTTTTTCTGAGTCGGGATTGACCTCAAATCCAGCCAGAATTCCAAAAGAAAATTGGAATTTTTTTGAATTTTTTTTGTTTTTCTGAGTCGGGATTGACCTCAAATCCAGCCAGAATTCCAAAAGAAAATTGGAATTTTTTTGAATTTTTTTTGTTTTTCTGAGTCGGGATTGACCTCAAATCCAGCCAGAATTCCAAAAGAAAATTGGAATTTTTTTGAATTTTTTTTGTTTTTCTGAGTCGGGATTGACCTCAAATCCAGCCAGAATTCCAAAAGAAAATTGGAATTTTTTTGAATTTTTTTTGTTTTTCTGAGCTGGGATTGACCTCGAATTCAGCCAGAATTCAAAAAAAAAATTCGAATTTATTTGAATTTTTTTGGTTTTCCTAAGCTGAGATTGATCTCAAATCTGACCAGAATTCCCCCAAAAAACTGGAAAATTTTTAAATTTTTTTTTTTTGTTTTCCAAAGTTGGGATTGACCTCGAATCCCACCAGAATTCCAAAGAAAAAGTGGAATTTAGATTTTTTTTTGGTTGGTTTTCCTAATCCGGGATTGACCTCAAATCTGACTGAAATTCCTAAAAAAAAAAGTGGAATTTTTAAATTTTTTTGGTTTGGTTTTC
>NW_005055819.1:0-1240 GCF_000277835.1 Geospiza fortis
GATTTTTTTGTGATTTTTTCTGTGTTTTTTGGAGGAAATTTTCTGTGGTGTTTTTGGAGTTTTCGGTGATTATTTAGGAATTTTTTGATAATTTTTGGGTGATTTTTGAAGGGTTTTATAACGATATTTGGGATTTTTTTAGGGATTTTATGGGGTTTTTTTAGGGATTTTTAATGGGTTTTATGGGACTTGTGCGCTGATTTTTGGGAGATTTTTAGTGATTTTTTGAGGGATTTTTTATGATTTTATGGCATTTTTTCAGGATTTTTTTGGGATTTTTTGGTGAATTTTTTTGTATTTTCTGCTAATTTTTTGGGTTTTTTGCGGGGGTTCTATGGGATTTTTGAAGGTTTTTAATGGAATTTTTGGGAGATTTTATGGGATTTTAGTGGAATTTTTTGGAGATTTTTTGAGCATTTTTTTGAGAATTTTTTGTGATTTTGGGGGGGACTTTTTGGGATTTTTTCTGTGATTTTGGGGGGAAATTTTCTGTGATTTTCTGGGAATTTTTGGAGATTTTTAGGGATTTTTTGGGGTGATTTTGTTTGGGATTTTTGGAGGATTTTATAACGATATCTGGGGATTTTTTAGGGATTTTATGGGATTTTTTTAGTGATTTTTAAAGGCTTTTGTGGGAGTTTTTTGCTGATTTTCGGGAGATTTTCAGTGATTATTTTGAGATTTTTGGGGGATTTTTTAATGATTTTATGGCATTTTTTTAGGATTTTTGGGGGATTTTTTGGAGGATTTTATAACGATATCTGGGGATTTTTTAGGGATTTTATGGGATTTTTTTAGTGATTTTTAAAGGCTTTTGTGGGAGTTTTTTGCTGATTTTCGGGAGATTTTCAGTGATTATTTTGAGATTTTTGGGGGATTTTTTAATGATTTTATGGCATTTTTTTAGGATTTTTGGGGGATTTTTTGAGATTGTTTGGAATTTTCTTGTGACTTTTTGGGGGTTTTTTGTTGATATTTTTGGGGGGGTTCTATGGGATTTTTTGTGGATTTTAAAAGGGATTTTTGAAGGGATTTTTTATGATTTTAAGGCATTTGTTATGAAATTTAATGGAATTTTTTTGGTTTTTTCATGAGATTTTGGGGGGAGTTTAAGGGGATTTCTTGGGATTTTTAATGGGATTTTTTGGAGGTTTTTTTTGAGATTTTTTGAGATATTTTGGGGGATTTTTATTTGCTTTTTGGGGACTTTTGTGGGGTTTTTTGAGGGGATTTTTTGGGT
>NW_005055819.1:2431-6044 GCF_000277835.1 Geospiza fortis
CAAAAAATCCACAAAATTCACCCAAAAATCCCCTGAAAAATACCGAAAATTCACCCAAAAATCCCCCCAAAAATCCAAAAAATTCACCCAAAAACCCCCTCAAAAATACCGAAAATTCACCCAAAAAAATCCCCCCAAAAATCCAAAAAATTCACACAAAATCCCCACAAAAATCCACAAAATTCACCCAAAGAATTCCCCCCAAAATCCACAAAATTCACCCAAAAATCCCCTCAAAAAATCCACAAAATTCACCCAAAAATCCTCCGAAAAAATCCACAAAAAAATCCCAAAACACTCACAAAATTCACCACAAAAAATCCCCCCAAAAATCCCCAAAATTCACCCAAAAATCCCCAAAAAATCCACAAAATGCACCCAAAGAATTCCCCCCAAAATCCACAAAATTCACCCAAAAATCCCCCCAAAAAATCCACACAAAAAATCCCAAAACACTCACAAAATTCACCCCGAAAAATCCCCCCAAAAATCCCCAAAATTCACCAAAAAATCCCCAAAAAATCCACAAAATTCACTCAAAAATCCCCTGAAAAATACCGTAAATTCACCCAAGAAATCCGCCCAAAAATCCAAAAAATTCACACAAAATCCCCCCCAAAATCCACAAAATTAACCAAAAAAATTTACTCAAAAATACCTATAATTCACCCAAAAATCCACAAAAAATCCACAAAATTCACCCAAAAATCCCCTGAAAAATACCGAAAATTCACCCAAAAATCCCCCCAAAAATCCAAAAAATTCACACAAAATCCCCCCAAAAATCCCCAAAATTCACCCAAAAATCCCAAAAAAATCCACAAAATTCCCCAAAATTCCTCAAAAAATCCACAAAATGCACCCAAAGAATTCCCCCCAAAATCCACAAAATTCACCCAAAAATCCCCTCAAAAATACCCATAATTCACCCAAACAAATCCTCCGAAAAATCCAAAAAAATTCACCAAAAATCCCCAAAAAATCCACAAAATTCCCCCAAAAGTCCTCAAAAAAATCCACAAAATTCACCCAAAAATCCCCTGAAAAATACCGAAAATTCACCCAAAAATCCCCTCAAAAAATCCACAAAATTCACCCAAAAATCCCCAAAAAATCCACAAAATTTGGGGTTGTTTTCCCAAAAATTGGATTTTTTTGGACCCAAAAATTTGATTTTTCCTCCGCAAAAATGCCCTTAGAAACGCTCAAAATTCATCTGAGCAGAGCTGAGAAAATAAAATTCTGCTTTTTCCCAAAAATTCCTTTTTTCCCCCCAAAATTCCTTTTTTTCAAAAAAAAAAAATTCCATTTTTCTGCATTTTTTCCCAAAATTCCCATTTATTTTTTGCCCAAAAATCCGGTTTTTTCACCCAGAATTGCTTTGGATGACCATCAAACTTCCTTTGAGGACCCCAAAAATCCTTTGGGAATTCCAACATTTTCGTTGAAATCCCAAAATTCCATTTTTTAACCCCAAAAATTCCACTTTTTCCTAAAAAAAAAAAAATCCAAATTTTTAACCAAAATCTCAGGTTTTTTGCCCAAAAATTTGGGTTTTGTCTCCATCAAAAATTCATGAGGAATCCCAGAATTTTTTTTGAATCCTCAAATTTCCATTTTTCCCCCAAAATTTCCCTTTTCTCCCCAAAATTTTGGGGTTTCTTTTTGCAAAAATTCGATTTTTTTGAGCCAAAAATTTGATTTTTCTCCCCAAAAATCCGCTTTAAAACCCTCAAAATTCATCTGAGCAGAACTGAGAACATAAAAATTCCCTCTTTCCCCCCAAAATTCCCTTTTTTCCCCAAAAATTCCCCTTTTTTCCACCAAAATTCCATTTTTTTTCTCCCAAACCCCCTTTTTAGCAAAATTCATGGTTTTTATCAAAAATTCCATTTTTTTCCCCCCAAAATTTTGTTTTTTCTCCTTTCAATCTGCCATGGGAGCCACCCAGGTCAGACTCCCCCGAAAAAAATTCCCCAAATTCTCTTTTTTCCTCCTAAAAAACCTCAATTTAAAAAAAAAAAAAAAATTGCATTTTTCTACATTTTTTTCCCAAATTCTCGAAAATTTTTTTGCCTAAAATTCAGTTTTTTGGACCCAAATTTGTCTTCTGTCCTCACCTCTTGAAACTTGCCAAATTTTTTTCTTTTTCCCCCAAAATTCTCCTTTATTTAAAAAAAAATTCTTTTTTTTAATCTACAAATCCCCACCCATTCTTCCCTGTGCCCCGCCCACTTCCCCTAAGCCCCGCCCACTCATTCTAAGCTCCACCCACTTCATCTTAGCCCCACCTCTAAGCCCCACCCATTTCTTTTTTAAGCCACACCCACTCCTTTATAGGCTTGCCTGTCTCTAAGCCACGCCCCCTTTTCTGGACCACACCCACTCCCTTTAAAGCCTCATCCACTTCCTCTAAGCCACACCCATTCTATTTAAGCCCCACCCACTCCAGCTAAGTAAGCCCCGCCCATACAATGGAAGCCCCTCCTGCTCCCTTTAAAGCCCCACCTACTTTTCCTAAGCCACACCCCTCCTCCGAAGCCACGCCCACTCTCGTTAAAGCCCCACCCACTCTCTCTACGCCCCATTTACTCTGTTTAGAGTCCCGCCCAATTTTCCTCAGTCACGCCCACTTCTGCTAAGCCACCCCCACTGCATTCAAGCCACGCCCACTCCTTTAAAGCCTTGTCTGTCTCTTAGCCACACCCACTTTTTTCTAGGTCCCGCCCACTCCCTCTAAGCCACACCCACTGCCTTTAAAGCCCCATCTACTTTTCCTATGCCACACCTCTTCCTAAGCCACGCCCACTGTTCAAAGTCCCACCCACTCACTCTAAGCCTTACTCACTCCACTTAGAACCCTGTCCACTTTTTCTAAGCCACGCCCACTTCTGCTAAGCCACACCCACTGTGCCAAAGCCACGCCTACTCCTTTAAAGCCTTGTCTGTCTCTAAGCCACACCCACTTTTTTCTAGGTCCCACCCACTCGCCCTAAGCCGCACCCACTCCCTTTAAAGCTCCATCTGCTTCCTCTAAGCCACGCCCATTCCATTTAAGCCCCACCCACTCAATCCAAGCTGCACCCACTCCCTTTAAAGCCCCACCCACTTTTCCTAAGCCACACCTCCTCCTAAGCCCCTGCTAAGCCACACCCACTGCATCAAAGCCACGCTCTCTTCTTTAAAGCTTTGTCCATTTCTAAGCCACACCCCCTTTTCTAGGCCACACCCACTCCTCTAAATCCCAGTCTACTCTGCCTAAGCCTCTCCTATTTAAGCTCCACCCACTCTTTGTAGGCCCCACCCACTCCCTCAAAAGCCCACCCACTCTAAGCCCTGCCCATTCCTGTTAAAGCTCCACCCACTCCCTCCAAGCCACGCCCACTCCCTTTAAATAATTTCCCACTGCCTTTAAGCCCCACCCACTTCCTCTAAGCCACACCCTTTCGATCTAAGCCACACCCACTCTAAGCCACACCCACTCAGTTTAAAGACACACCCACTCACTGAAAGCCACACCCACTTCCTCTAAGCCACACCCCCTTTCATTTAAGCGTCATTGATTCCCTGTAAGCCACACCCACTGCATCTAAGCCCCACCCACTTCATTTAA
>NW_005055820.1:0-2235 GCF_000277835.1 Geospiza fortis
TTTTCTGTCCCTCCTGACCCAAAATTGCCGTTTTTTGCCCCAAACCCAAAATCGCTGCTTTTTAACCCGAACCCGCCGTTTTTAACCCCAAATCCAAACCTGCCATTTTTAACCCAGAATCACATTTTTAAATCCCAAAATCACAGTTATTAACCAAAAATTGCCATTTTTAACCCCAAATCACCGTTTTTAACCCAGAATTGCCGGGGTTTAACCCAAATTTGACATTTTTAAACCCCAAATTGCCATTTTTAACCCAAAAATCACTGGTTTGTTTCCCCAAAATCGCCATTGTAAAACCCAAAATTGACATTTTTTAACCCAATCCACAAAATCCCATTTTTTAACCCAAAATTGCAGTTTTTAATCCAAAATCACCGTTTTTTGACCCAAAATTGCCATTTTAACCCCAAATCACCATTTTAAAACCCAAAATCACAGTTGTAACGCAAAATTGCCCTTTTTAACCCAAAATCACCGTTTTGTTTCCCCAAAGTCGCCATTTTAAAACCCAAAATCGCTGTTTTTTAACCCAATCCCGAAATCGCCGTTTTTTAACCCAAAATTGCCATTTTTTTAACCCAATCCACAAATTCCCATTTTTTAACCCAAAATTGCCGTTTTTAACCCCACATCACCATTTTTTACCCCAAAATCACCATTTTTAACACAAAATCCCCGTTTTTCAACCCAATCCCAAAATGACCATTTTTTAACCCAAAATCACCGTTTTTTCCCCCAAAATCACCACTTTAAAACCCAAAATCACCATTTCCCCCCCCAAAATTGCCATTTCAAACCCAAATTCACCGTTTTTCAACCCAAAATCGCCGCTTTAAAACCCAAAATTGCCGTTTTTTAACCCGATCCCGAAATCGCCGTTTTTTGACCCGAACTTTGCGTTTCTGGCCGCAGACAAGATCGCCGAGGCCGAGTTCATCGAGGGCGTGATGAAGAACGACGCCATCATGCGCCTGATCCAGTACGAGCCCAAAAAGTGAAACCCAAAATCCCCGAAAATCCCCCCAGAAAAACCCCAGAATCCCCCAAAATAATAAAAAATAAAAAATCCCCCAAATCCCCAAAGGCGGGAGGGGGGGAGGGGCAATAAAGAGAATCCCCCCCGAAATGTGCGGCTGCTTTGGGGGGAAATCGCGGGATTTTGGGGAAAAATGGGATTTTTAGAGAGGGGAAAAAAAGAGGAGTTTTTTTGGGGGAAAAAAGTTGTTTTTTTTTTTAAAAAAGGCATTTTTAGAGGAATAAAAAGGAGGTTTTTAGGGAAATAAATTGATTTTTTGAGGGTTAAAAAAGGGTTTTACGGGAAAAAAAGGGGTTTGGGGAAGGAACAGTTTGAAAAGTGTAAAAAAAAGAATTTTTGGAGAATAAAAGGTTTTTAGAGGGGAAAAAAGGGGTTTTGGGAAAAGGGTTTTTAGAGGGAAGAAAAGGTTTTTTTGGGAAAAAAAGGGATTTTTAGGGGGGAAAAGAAGGGGAAGTTTTGGGGAAGAAAAGGATTTTCTCAGGGGGTATTTTTGGGCATTTTTGGTGCTTTTTTCAGGGTTTTTTTGGGTTTTTTTCAGGTTTTTTGGGGCGGTTTCAGGGTTTTTCTCGGGGTGGTTTTGGGGTTTTTTTCTGGTTTTTTGGGGGGCATTTTTATGGCTTTTTTTGGGGCGGTTTCAGGTCATTCTCAGGGGTTTTTGGGGCATTTTTTGGGTTTTTCTCGGGGTTTTTTTTTGGGTGGTTTCGGGGTTTTTCTGGGCGTGTTTTTGGGGCATTTTTGGTTTTTTTTTCAGTTTTTATTTTTGGGATTTTTATGAGTGGTTTTGGAGTTTTGCGTTTTTTATTTTTTAAATATTTTTCTCATTTTTTGGGGTTTTTCTTGGGCGGTTTTGGGGAATTTCTCGAGGTTTTTTTGGGGCATTTTTAGGGGTTTTCTCCGGTGGTTTTGGGGTGTTTTTCTGGGTTTTTTTCAGGGCATTTTTTTGGGGCCATTTCAGGGTTTTTCGGGGCATTTTTGGGATTTTTCTCGGGTTTTTTGGGGGGCGATTTCAGGGTTTTTCTTGGGGTTTTTCAGGGCGGTTTTGGGTTTTTCTCGGGGTTTTTTTGGGGAGAGTTTTCGGGTTTTTCTTAGGTTTTTTGGAGGCATTTTCAGGGTTTTTTGGGGCATTTTTATGGCGTTATTTTTCGGGCGGTTTTGGGGTTTTTCTCGGGGCGTTTTTGGGGCCGTTTCAGGGTTTT
>NW_005055820.1:2958-4384 GCF_000277835.1 Geospiza fortis
TTATTGGGGGAGGGGGCTCAGTTCTTGTAGCCCCGGCTGGCGCGGCGGCCGCGGGCGCGCTCGAACTTGGGGCCCTTGGAGCGCACGTAGGGCCTGGGGGGAGAAACCGGGGTTAGGAACCCAAAATGGGCCAAAGTCAACCCAAAAATATCCCCCAAATATCCCCCAAAATATCCCCAAAATGTCACCCAAATATACCCAAAATAAATGCAAAATAACCCCAAAATATCCCCCAAATATACCCCAAAATAGACCCCAAAATGTCCCCAAAATATACCCAAAAATATCCCCCAAATAGTCCCCAAAATGTCACACAAATATACCCAAAAACATTCCCCAAAATAAACCCAAAATGTCTCCAAAATAAACCCAAAAATATCCCCCAAAATAACCCAAATGTCCCAAAATAAACCCAAAATGTCACCCAGCTATACCCAAAAATATCCCCCCAAAATACAAAATGTCCCCAAAATATACCCAAAAATATCCCCCAAATAGTCCCCAAAATGTCACACAAATATACCCAAAAACATTCCCCAAAATAAACCCAAAATGTCTCCAAAATAAACCCAAAAATATCCCCCAAAATAACCCAAATGTCCCAAAATAAACCCAAAATGTCACCCAGCTATACCCAAAAATATCCCCCCAAAATAAATGCAAAATAACACCAAAATATTGCCCAAATATACCCAAAAATATCCTCCAAAATGGGCCAAAATCAACCCACAATGTCCGCCAAATTTACCCCAAAATATCTCCCAAAATCAACCCAAAATATCTCCCAAATATAGCCAAAAATATCCCCCAGAAACATTCCGAAATATCCCCCAAAACGTCCCCCAAAATATCCCCCAAAATGTCCTCAAAATAAATCCAAAAATACCCCAAATTTTCCCCCAAATGTCCCCAAAATGTCACCCAAACATACCCAAAAATATCCCCCAAATTGTCCCCCAAATTGACACCAACGTGTCCCCAAAATGCCCCAAATCCGCCCCGAAATCCTCAAATTTGCTCCAAAATCCCGAAATTTCCTCCAAAATCCCCAAAACCCCAATCTGCCCCAAATATCCCCCAAAAAATCCCCCAAAAATCCACCCAAAAATCCCCGAATCCCCCCAAAAATCCCCAAATCCCCCAAAAAGCCCCGAGTCGGCCCGGCCCTCACTTGGTGTGGCTGTGCGGCGTGCCCGGCGCTTTCCCGAAGTGACGGTAAACCTCGCGCGCCTTGCGGGGCCCTGCGGGAAACGGGGGAAAAAACGGGGAATTTGGGAAAACGGAATTGGATTGGATTTGGGGGAAAAACGGGGAATTTGGGAAAAAAAAGAATTGGATTTGGGGAGGGAAATGGGGAATTTGGGAAAACGGAATTGGATTGGATTTGGGGGAAAAAGGGGAATTTGGGGAAAATGGAATTGGATTG
>NW_005055820.1:4894-6041 GCF_000277835.1 Geospiza fortis
AAAAAAAAGGATTTTAGGGAAAAACACGGGGGATTTGGGGAAAAATGGAATTGGATTGGATTTGGGGGAAAAAATGGGGAATTTGGGGAAAAATGGAATTGGTTTGGGGTAAAAACCGGGGATTTGGGGAAAAAAAGAAAAAAATTGGATTTGGGGTAAAAAATGGGAATTTTTAGGGGAAAAAAATTTAATTTGGGGTGAAATGGGGAATTTGGGGAAAAAACTAAAAATTGGATTTGGGGGGGGGAAATGGGGATTTGGGAAAAAACTACAAATTGGATTTGGGGGAAAAAACAGAGATTTTGGAGAAAAAAGAGAAAATTGGATTTGGGGGGGAAATGGGGAATTTGGGGAAACCAAAAAAATAATTGGATTTGGGGAAAAAAACAGGGATTTTGGAAAAAAAGAATTGGATTTGGGGGGGAAAATGGGGAATTTGGAGATTTTGGGTCAAAAAAAAAAAGGATTTTGGGGGAAAACACAGGGGGTTTGGGGAAAAACCAGGGAATTTGGGAGGAGAAAATGGGATTTTGGGGGGAGAAAAGGGATTTTGGGGGGAAAACATGGGATTTTGGGGAAAAAGAGGGATTTAGGGCAAAAAAAAAAGGGATTTGTGGGGAAAAATAGGATTTTTGGGAAAAAATGGGGATTTGGTGGGAAAAGTGGGGATTTTGGGGGGGAAAATGGGATTTTCACGGGGATTTTGGGGTATTTGGGGAGGGGTCCCGGCCCCACCTGAGAGCAGCACGGTGCCCTTGCCCTGGGGGGTCTGATTTTGGGGTGATTTAGGGTGATTTAGGGTGATTTAGGATCAGTTTGGGGTGATTTTGGGGTGGATTTGTAGGATTTTGGGCGATTTTGGGCGATTTGGGGTGATTTGGGGTGGATTTGTGGGATTTTGGGTGATTTTGGGCGATTTGGGGTGATTTAGGGTGATTTTGCGTGATTTTGGGGTCATTTGGGGTGATTTTTATAAGGGGTTTTCTCGGGGATTTTGGGTTATCTGGGGAGGGGTCCCGGCCCCACCTGAGAGCAGCACGGTGCCCTTGCCCTTGGGGGGTTTGATTTTGGGGTTATTTGGGGTGATTTTGGGGCGATTAGGGATCAGGGCTATTTTGCTGTTATTTTGGGGTATTTTGGGTTATTT
>NW_005055821.1:0-1089 GCF_000277835.1 Geospiza fortis
TGGGGACATCCTGGCCTTGGGGACACCACCCGGGGGACAGCACAGTGACAGGGACACCCGGGTGACACTGACCTGGGGACACCCTGGCCTTGGGGACACCACGGTCACAGTGACACCCTTGGGGACGCTGTGGTGACAGGGACACCTTGGTGACACCCTGAGGACACCCTGGTGACAGGGCCACCCTTGGGGACAGGGACACACCCTGGCCTTGGGGACATCACCCTGGGGACACCGTGGTGGCAGTGCCACCTCAGCCATGGGGTCACCCCAGTGACAATGACACCCTGGACAGTGCCCTGGGGACATCCTGGTGACAGGGACACCCTGGGGACACTCTGGGGGCATTCTGGGCTTGGGGACACTGCCCTGGGGACACCCCGGTGACAGTGCCAGCCTGGGCTTGGGGACACCTTGGTGGCAGTGACACCCTTGGGGACACCCTGGGGACACTCTGGGGACATTCTGGGCTTGGGGACACTGCCCTGGGGACACCCCGGTGACAGTGCCACCCTGGGCTTGGGGACACCTTGGTGGCAGTGGCACCCTCGGGGACACCACAGTGACAGTGGCACCCTTGGGGACACCCTGGGGACACCCTGGGGACACCCCGGTGACAGTGCCACCCTGGGCTTGGGGACACCTTGGTGGCAGTGGCACCCTCGGGGACACCCTGGCCTTGGGGACACCCCGGTGACAGTGCCACCCTCGGGGTGGTGACAGTGCCACTCTGGCCACCCCCTTGGGGACATCCCAGCCTTGGGGACACCGTGGTGACAGCGACACCCCAGCTGGGGACAGCGCCCTGGTGCCACCTCCTGTGGGACAGGGGGGAGGGGACACCGAGGCCACATCCTGTCCCCCCCTTGTCCCCTGCGGGCGTTATCAGCAGGGACACTGGGGACATTGGGGACACTGGGGACGTTGGGGACATTGGGGACACGGTTGGGGACATTGGGGACATTGGGGACATTGGGGACATTGGGGACAATGTACGGGAACGTGGAGACGGCGCTGGACACAGCCTGGGCAGCCGGGGAAGGTACGGCCACCGATGTCCCCAATGTCACCTCGGTGTCCCCTCCCCGT
>NW_005055821.1:5120-6035 GCF_000277835.1 Geospiza fortis
CCTGTCACCTGTCCTTTGTCACCTGTCCTTGTCCCATTGTCACCTGTCACCTGTCCCTGTCACCTGTCCCTGCCATTGTCACCTGTCACCTGTCCATTGTCCCAGTGTCACCTGTCACCTGTCCTTTGTCACCTGTCCTTGTCCCATTGTCACCTGTCACCTGTCCCTGTCACCTGTGCCTGTCACCTGTCCCTGCCATTGTCATCTGTCACCTGTCCATTGTCCCAGTGTCACCTGTCACCTGTCCTTTGTCACCTGTCCTTGTCCCATTGTCACCTGTCACCTGTCACTGTCACCTGTCCTTTGTCACCTCTCCCATTGTCACCTGTCCCTGTCCATTGTCACCTGTTCCAGTCACCGTCATCTGTCACCTGTCCCAGTGTCACTTGTCCCAGTGTCACCTGTCCCTGTCCCAGTGTCACCTGTCCCTGTCATCTGTCCTTTGTCACCTGTCCTTGTCCCATTGTCACCTGTCACCTGTCCTTTGTCACCCATCCCATTGTCACCTGTCCCTGTCCATTGTCACCTGTTTCAGTCACCGTCACCTGTCCCAGTGTCACCTGTCCTTGTCCCATTGTCACCTGTCACCTGTCCTTTCTCACCTGTCCCAGGGTCACCTGCCCCTCAGTGTCCGTCTCCTTCATTCTCAACACCCGCCACTCCATGGTGGCCACTGGGCAGCTCCTGGTGTCCATTGACCAACTCTTGATCACCACCACCATGTCCCCAACCCCACCTGTGTCCCTGTCCCCTCATTGTCCCTCTGTCCCCTCATTGTCCCCCTGTCCTTATGGATTCATCCCCTCCAGTCTACATTGGCCAAATCCTGGTGGCCACCGCACATCTCCTGGTGGCCACCACGTGTCCCCTTGTCCCTGCAGTGTCTGACTCCTTCCTTCTCTACATTGGCCACTC
>NW_005055822.1:0-1239 GCF_000277835.1 Geospiza fortis
CGCGTGCGCAGCGGAGGGGGCGAGAGTGAGAGGGAACAGCCGAAAGCGGAGGGAGGTGAGGAAAAAGACGGTAACAGCGACAATAAAAAGAAGGGCGGAAGTGACGTAAAAACGAGGCAGCGGGCGCCGCCATCTTGAGTGCGGGCAAGGTGGTGGTGAGGGGAGAATTTTGGGCGGGAAAAGGAAGTTGGGGAATTTGTGAGGGGAATTTGTGGGATTTTGGGAAATTTTGAGGGGATGTTGGGAATTTTTGAGGGAATCTTGGAGATTTAGGAATTTATTGTAGATTTTTGCCTTTATTTGAACTTTTTGGGGGCACATTGAGGATTTTGGGGTGGTTTTTGGAAAATTTTGAGGTGATTTTGAGGCGATTTTTTGGGGGGGATTTTGAGGTGATGTTGAGGCGATTTTGGGGGAATTTTGTGACGATTTTGGGGATTTGCAAATGTAATGTGGATTTTTACCTTTATTTGAACTTTTGGAGGAACTTAGAGGATTTTGGGGTGATTTTTGAGGGATTTTGGGGGGATCTTGAAGTGATTTTGAGGCGAATTTTGGGATTTGAGAATTTATTCTGTAGTTTTGCCTTTATTTGAACATTTTGGGTGGACATGGAGGATTTTGTGGTGATTTTGAGGCAATGTTTTTTGGATTTTGAGGTGATTTTGATGCAATGTTTTGGTGATTTTGAGGTAATTTTGAGGTAATTTTGAGGCGATTTTTTTGGGATTTTGAGGGGGTCCCACACCCACTTTTGAGGGGGGGGGCATCCATGAATTTATTGCGTATTTTTTCCGTTTATTTGAACTTTTTCGCTCTCTGCTTTTATGGGGATTATTGGGGAGGGGTCTCAGCTAAATCCAGGGTAAACCCCGATTTTTTTTTTGGTTTCCAAATTAATTTGGGGGGGGTCCCGAATCCCAAATTTATTGCGGAGGCTCCTCCCCTTCCAAGATGGCGTCCAGCATCTCCTCACACATCAGCAGCGCCCGCGCCACGTGGAAACAGCCTGGAAAAACGGGGGCAAAACGGGAAAAAAACGGGCAAAAATCGGGAAAAATCCCATTCCCGACCCCCTCTCGGCGATGAGAGACCCCAGACCCACCTTTGTAGGGCCCCCCCTTGATGGAAAGCGCCACGGAGCCGTCGCGGTTCAGGTACCCAAACCACTCCCCGTGCTCCGGGTCACGGAACTGAGGGGGAATTGGGGGGAAATGGGGATTTTCGGGGATTTTTGGG
>NW_005055822.1:2809-4300 GCF_000277835.1 Geospiza fortis
AAAAATGGGGGGGAAATGGTAAAAAAATGGGGAAAATGGTTGAGGACACCACAGCTTCATGGACCACTCCAGCTGGGCAAAACGGGGCAAAAAATGGGAATTTGGGGAAAAATGGGGAAAATATAAAAATGGGGAAAAAATGGGGGGGAAATGGTAAAAAAATGGGGGGAAAAAAAGGGAAAAATTGTGAGAAAACTGGAGAAAATGGGTGAGGATACCACAGCTTCATGGACCACTCCAGCTGGGCAAAATGGGGCAAAAAATGGGAGAAAACCAATGAAAAGTGGGAGAAAATGGGCGAACAAAAAAAGGGGTAAAAGGGGATTTGGAGGTTCTGGGTGAGATTTGGGGTTCCCGGGTGGGATTTGGGGTTCCCGGGTGGGATTTGGGGTTCTTGGGTGCCATGTGAGGTTCTTGGGTGCCATTTGGAACCACCTGTCACCTTTTTTTTAGGATTCTTTCGGTTCCCAGGTGCATTTTGGGATTCCCATGTGAATTTTGGGTTTCCCAGGTGCATTTTGGGGTTACCTGGGTGGGATTTTGGCTTTCCCAGGTGCATTTTGGGATTCCCAGGTGAATTTTGGGATTCCCAGTGAATTTTGGTATTACCTGTGTGGGATTTTGGGGTCCCCAGGAGCATTTTGGTGTTACCTGTGTGGATTTTGGGGTTACCTGGGTGGGATTTGGGGTTTCCCAGGTGCATTTTGGGATTCCCATGTGAATTTTGGGATTCCCAGGAGCATTTTGGGGTCCCCAGGTGCATTTTGGGGTTACCTGGGTGGGATTTTGGGTTTCCCAGGTGCATTTTGGGATTCCCATGTGAATTTTGGGTTTCCCAGGTGCATTTTGGGGTTACCTGGGTGGGATTTTGGCTTTCCCAGGTGCATTTTGGGATTCCCAGGTGAATTTTGGGATTCCCAGTGAATTTTGGTATTACCTGTGTGGGATTTTGGGGTCCCCAGGAGCATTTTGGTGTTACCTGTGTGGATTTTGGGGTTACCTGGGTGGGATTTGGGGTTTCCCAGGTGCATTTTGGGATTCCCATGTGAATTTTGGGATTCCCAGGAGCATTTTGGGGTCCCCAGGTGCATTTTGGGGTTACCTGGGTGGGATTTTGGGGTCCCCAGGGTGGGATTTTGGGGTTACCTGGGTGGGGTTTGGGGATTCCCAGTGAATTTTGGTGTTACCTGTGTGGGATTTTGGGGTTTCCAGGTGCATTTTGGGGTTACCTGGGTGGGATTTTGGGGTTACCTGGGTGGGGTTTGGGGATTCCCAGTGAATTTTGGTGTTACCTGTGTGGGATTTTGGGGTTTCCAGGTGCATTTTGGGGTTACCTGGGTGGGATTTTGGCTTTCCCAGGTGCATTTTGGGATTCCCAGGTGAATTTTGGGATTCCCAGTGAATTTTGGTATTACCTGTGTGGGATTTTGGGGTCCCCAGGAGCATTTTGGTGTTACCTGTGTGGATTTTGGGGTTACCTGGGTGGGATTT
>NW_005055822.1:5200-6032 GCF_000277835.1 Geospiza fortis
AAGAGGGAAAGAAAAAGAGGAAAAAATTGGGGGAAATGAGGAAAAAAGAGGGGGGAAAGGAGCAAAAAATTGGAGGGAAAAAAAAGAGAAAAAAGATGGAAAAAATGAGATATAAGAGGGAAAAAATGAGAAAGAAGAGGGAAAGAAAAAGAGGAAAAAATAGGGGGAAAGGAGCAAAAAAATTGGAGGGAAAAAAGTGAGAAAAGAGGGAAAAAATGAGAAAAAAGAGGGAAAGAAAAAGAGGAAAAAATTGGGGGAAATGAGGAAAAAAGAGGGGGGGAAAGGAGCAAAAAATTGGAGGAAAAAAAGTGAGAAAAGAGGGAAAAAATGAGAAAAAAGAGGAAAATGAGAAAAAAGAGAAAAAAGAGGAGAAAAAAAAGCAAAGAAAAAGAAAAAAAAGAGCAAAAAATTGGGCAGGAAGGAAGAAAAGAATTGGGGGAAAGGAGGAAAAAATTGGTGAAAAAGAGCAAAAAAAAAGAAAAAAGAGCAAAATACCGGGGGAAAGGAGAAAAAATTGGAGGAAAAGAGAAAAAAAAACCAGAACAAAGTAAAAGAATGAGACAAAAAGAGGAAAACAGAGAAAAAAAAAGAGCAAACAATTGGGGAAAACTCCCCCAAAATTGGGATCAAAGCCCCCCAGATTGCGTTTCCTGCCAAAAAGCCAAGCTCCAACCCCCCCAAAATTGGGATTTCCTCCCACAATCAGGGTCCCCCCTCCCCAAATTTGGATTTCCCCCCAAAAATTGAGCTCCAAACCTCCCAAACCTGGGATCCAACCCCCCAAAATGAGGATCGGATGCCCCCAGAATTGGGATCTGAGCCCCCAAACTCG
>NW_005055823.1:0-313 GCF_000277835.1 Geospiza fortis
AATCCAAGATGGCGGAGGGGGCGTGGTTAAAGGGCGCACCCACTTAAGCCACGCCCCGTTGGAATAATTTGTGCTAAACCACGCCCACAATGGCATCATAGCCAGACCACAAGGTATTACATCACCCTTGTTAAGCCACGCCCACAATGACATCACCAACAGAGCTCAACGCATTACATCACCCACGGTAAGCCACGCCCACAAACCCCGCCAACCACGCCCACCGCCGCCATTTTGGGGCCTTCCCCGCCGGCTTTTCCACGCCCCCGGGGCCTCCCAGTTTGTCCCCGCCCCCTCCCAGTCCAAACCAGCA
>NW_005055823.1:751-6025 GCF_000277835.1 Geospiza fortis
CCCCAAAATGCCCCAAAAAATGCCCCAAAAATTCCCCAAAAATTTCCCCCCAATTTTCCCCAAATCCCCATTTTTCCCCAAAAAATCCCCCCAAAAAATCCCAAAAAATCAAAAAAAATCCCCCGAAAAATCAAAAAAATCCCCAAAACTTCCCCCAAAATTGCCCCAAAACCACCCAAAAAAATCCCAAAAAATCCCCCAAAAATCCCAAAATCCCCAAAATCCCCCCCAAAAAAGCCCCGCGCGCGGCGCGGCCCCTTTAAGAGCGCCGCGGGTCACGTGGTGCCGGAAGCGGAATGAACGCGGCGCTCACAACCAATCAGAGCACGGCTGGGCACGCCTCCGCCAATCAGAGCAATGCTAGCACAACCGTAACCAATCAGAGCAATCCTAGCAACGTTGTACCAATAAGAGCCCGCCTACCAACGCCGCAACCAATCAGCGCACGCGTAGCTACGCTGCAACCAATCAGACCCCACCTAACAACGCTGGAATGGTTCACAGCCCACCTAGCAACGCCTCAGCCAATCAGAGCCCGCCTAGCAACGCCGTACCCAATCATCGCCGTTCCGAAACCCCGCGCCGCTTCCGCGTTAAGCCACGCCCCCTCCCGTTGCCGTGGCAACCCGGAAGTGCCGCGTTATTGGCGCGGTAATTATTGGGATTATTAATTATTAGCGCGTTAATTAACAACCACGGGAGTCATTAGCGATTCCCCGCCGCCCTCCCGACTCGGTTTTCCTTTAATTAATCCCTTAATTAACGCTAATTAGCACAAAGCGGGCGGAGCCAATGACGTCACCAGCGTCCCGTTTATTAATCTCATTAATGAGTTTAATTAACGCCCGCGCTTAATGGGAGGGGGGGGTTGGGAGCCGATTTTTCCTCCCAAATGAAGATTTTGGGGGTTTTTCCCGAGTTTTGGGTTTTTCGTCCCGTTTTAATCTCATTAATGAGTTTAATTAACGCCCGCGCTTAATGGGAGGGGGGGGTTGGGAGCCGATTTTTCCTCCCAAATGAAGATTTTGGGGGTTTTTCCCGAGTTTTGGGTTTTTTCCCCATTTTTGGCGGTTTTGGGGTTTTCCCCTCAGGAAATTCCCAAATTTGGGGCAAAATCCGGGGATTTTGGGTCCCCCCCGGTCAGAAAATGGGGAATTTGGGGAACTGGGCCCAGACGAGCTCCGGGAATTTCGGGATCTTTCCGGAACGTTCCGCCCGCGGCCGCTCCGGAACCTGGGGGGGCAAAAACGGGGGAGGGAGCCCCGAAATTGAACCAAAAAACCCCAAAATGAACCCAAAAAAACCCCAAACCCCACCCCGAAAACCTTCCCAAAATATCCCAAAGAAATCCCTCAAAATCCACCCGAAAAACCCCAAAATTTCACCCCAAAATCCAACTTAAAAAAAAACCCCCGGAATTGCAACCAAAAAACCCAAAAACCTGAAAAATCCACCCAAAAAAATTACAAAATTCTCACCCAAATAAAACCCCAAATCTACCCCCAAAAAAACCCCAAACTCAACCAAAAATAACCCAAATTGAAGAAAAAACCCCAAATCCACCCAAAAACCTCCAAATTTCAACAAAAAATCCCGAACTCCACCAAAACCCACCAAAATTTTACCCAAAACCCCCAAATTGCACCCAAAAAATCCCAAATTCCACCCAAACCTCCCAGAATTTCAAGAAATCCCTCAAATTCCGTTGAAATAATCCCCGAATTTCCCCCAAAATTCCACCCCAAAACCCCCCAAATTTCACCCGAAATTCCACCAAAAAAATCCCAAAATTCCTCCTTGGAACCCCCAAATTTCTCAATTTTCCTTTGAGAGCCCCAAAATTGCCGTTTTCTTCCCAAATTTCTCCTTTTTCCCACGAAAATTCCATTTTTCCCTCCCGAGTTTTCATTTTTTAGCTCCCCAAAATTTCAATTTTTAATCCAAAATTTCAATTTCCCCCCAAAAATTTCAATTTTCCCCTCCCAAATTTCCTTTTTTCCCACCCAAATTTCCCATTTCCCCCCAAAATTTCCATTTTTTCCCCTCCCCAAATTCCCCCTTTTCCCACCCAAAACAACCCCAAAAAAGCAACAGAAAAAAAAAGGAAAACCGGGACGTTTTAAATAATTATATTTTAAATAAAATTAATTCCAAAGAAAACGACGACGAAACCAAAGGAAAAAAAAAATCCCCCCAAAAAACCGAAAATAACAAAAAATTCAACCGAAAAAAATCCCAAAATTAAAAAAAAAGGTGGAAAAAAAGAGAAAAAACCTCAAAATGACCCAAAAGCACCGCCCCTCCCCCCAGAAATGGAATTTTGGGGACCCCTCTGGGAAATAAATAGAAAAGAAAGGGAAGGACCCCAAAATTGTCCCCAAATTTGGGGATTTTGGGGATTTTTCGTGGTTTTGACCCCAAAATCTCCCCCAAATTTTCGCATTTTTGGGCTTTTTGACCCCAAATTTTTGGTTTTCACACCAAAATCTGCCCCGAATTTTGGAATTTTTGGGGCTTTTGATCCCAAGTTTTTGGGTTTGGCCACAAAATCGTCCCCAAATTTGGGGATCTTTGGGGTTTTTTGGAGATTTGGACCCCAAATTTGTGGGTTTGAGCCCAAAAATCGTCCTCAAATTTTGGGCTTTTTGCCCCCAAAATCTATCCCAAGTTTGGGAATTTTGGGGGTTTTTTGGGGGCTTTTGATCCCCAATATTTGGTTCTCACCCCAAAATCTTCCTCAAATTTTGGGAATTTTGGGATTTTGACGCAAAATTTTTGATTTTGACCACAAAACCTCCCAATTTTGGGATTTTTTTTGCCTTTTGACTTAAAAACCTCCCCCAACTTCGGGATTTTGGGGAGTTTTGACCCCAAATTTGTGATTTTAACCCCAAAACTATCCTAGAATTTGGGAATTTTGGGATTTTTTACCCCAAATTTTAGGTTCTGGCCCCAAAACCATCCCCAAATTTGGGGATTTTTTGGGTTTTTTGACCCTAAATTTGGGGATTTTTTTACCCGAAATTTGGGGATTTTTGGGTTTTTTGACCCCAAATTTGGGGATTTTTGGGTTTTTTGACCCCAAATTTGGGGATTTTTGGGTTTTTTGACCCCAAATTTGGGGATTTTTGGGTTTTTTGACCCCAAATTTGGGGATTTTTGGGTTTTTTGACCCCAAATTTGGGGATTTTTGGGTTTTTTGACCCCAAATTTGGGGATTTTTGGGTTTTTTGACCCCAAATTTGGGGATTTTTGGGTTTTTTGACCCCAAATTTGGGGATTTTTGGGTTTTTTGACCCCAAATTTGGGGATTTTTGGGTTTTTTGACCCCAAATTTGGGGATTTTTGGGTTTTTTGACCCCAAATTTGGGGATTTTTGGGTTTTTTGACCCCAAATTTGGGGATTTTTGGGTTTTTTGACCCCAAATTTGGGGATTTTTGGGTTTTTTGACCCCAAATTTGGGGATTTTTGGGTTTTTTGACCCCAAATTTGGGGATTTTTGGGTTTTTTGACCCCAAATTTGGGGATTTTTGGGTTTTTTGACCCCAAATTTGGGGATTTTTGGGTTTTTTGACCCCAAATTTGGGGATTTTTGGGTTTTTTGACCCCAAATTTGGGGATTTTTGGGTTTTTTGACCCCAAATTTGGGGATTTTTGGGTTTTTTGACCCCAAATTTGGGGATTTTTGGGTTTTTTGACCCCAAATTTGGGGATTTTTGGGTTTTTTGACCCCAAATTTGGGGATTTTTGGGTTTTTTGACCCCAAATTTGGGGATTTTTGGGTTTTTTGACCCCAAATTTGGGGATTTTTGGGTTTTTTGACCCCAAATTTGGGGATTTTTGGGTTTTTTGACCCCAAATTTGGGGATTTTTGGGTTTTTTGACCCCAAATTTGGGGATTTTTGGGTTTTTTGACCCCAAATTTGGGGATTTTTGGGTTTTTTGACCCCAAATTTGGGGATTTTTGGGTTTTTTGACCCCAAATTTGGGGATTTTTGGGTTTTTTGACCCCAAATTTGGGGATTTTTGGGTTTTTTGACCCCAAATTTGGGGATTTTTGGGTTTTTTGACCCCAAATTTGGGGATTTTTGGGTTTTTTGACCCCAAATTTGGGGATTTTTGGGTTTTTTGACCCCAAATTTGGGGATTTTTGGGTTTTTTGACCCCAAATTTGGGGATTTTTGGGTTTTTTGACCCCAAATTTGGGGATTTTTGGGTTTTTTGACCCCAAATTTGGGGATTTTTGGGTTTGTAAAGTCGAGGAGTTTGGAGTGTCTGGGGGAGACAAAATGGCGGCCTGAGGGGACAAGATGGCGGAAATGGCGTCGTCCTGAGGAGAGAAAATGGGGAAGAATGAGGGGAAAAAACAAGGAAAAAATAAGAAAAAGTTGGGAAAAAATGGGAAAATTATTTAGTGAGGGGATAATGGGGAAAAAATGAGGGGAAAATGGAGAAAAAAAATGAGGGGGAAATGGAGGAAAAATTGAGGAAAAAATGAGGGGGAAATGAGAAAAAAAGGGTAAAATGGGAAAAAAAATAGATGAAAAATGGGAAAAAATAAGGGGGAAAGGGGGAAAAGTAAGAGGAAAAATGGAACATAGGAAAAATGAAGGGAAAATAGGAAAAAATTAAGGGAAATGGGAAAAAATGGAGAAAAATGAGAGGAAAAGGGAAAAATGAGGGAGAAAAGGAGAGGAAAATGGGGAGAATGAGTGGAAAAATGAGGGCAAATGGGAAAAAACAGGGAAAATGAGAGGAAAATGGAAAAAATGGGGGAAAATCAGGGAAAAAAATGAGGGAAAAATGGGGAAAAAGTGAGGAAAATGGGAAAAAGGACAAAATGGGGAAAAATGAAGGGAAAATAGTAAAAAAAGGGAAAAGGGGATGGAGAAAGAAAACGGCACCAAGGAAACAAAATGGTGCCGTTTGTGAGGGAAAAAAGAGAATAAAAATTTATTTTTTGAGGTAAAAATGGCAAAAAATGGGAAAAATGGGGCTGTTTGTGAGGGGAAAAGTGGCTTAAAATGTAATTTAAAAGATTTTTTGGGACAAAATTTGAAGTTCTTGAGAGAAAAATGGGTTTAAAAAAATGGGATAAAATTTCCTCAGAAGTTTCTGGGGGCCCTGAGGGGATTTTTGGGAGGGGGGAGGGGAAGGGAAAGGTGACCCCAAAATGAAGGAGCCCAAATCCTCCCAAATTTCCCCCAAATCCCCGAAAATTTCCAGAATTCCCTCCAATTCCACCCAAAAATTCCCCCCAAAAAACTCCTCCC
>NW_005055824.1:0-460 GCF_000277835.1 Geospiza fortis
ACGGGGCACGGATCAACCTTTGGGGTCGCCCCTCGGAGCCGTCCCTCAGCCCAGCCCCCGATCCCACAGGGCAGCCCCGCATCCCTGCAGTGGAGAGGAGCAGGAGGGAAGGAGGATCCCAAACCCAGGGGGATCCTGGAGGGATCTGAGCCCCGGGATGCTCCCAAATCCCTCTCTGGGAAGAACAAAGCTGCGATCTCTCGGCAGACGCAGCGACGAGCGGCGATGATTTATTTCCCTTCCCCGGCGGATGAATCGGCCTCGGGAACGGGGCTGGTGCTAAATTAAAATTTGCATGCTGTAATATATTTAAGCAACTTTCCTTCCACTCGGTTATAAACAGCGTTTCTCAGGGGGTTCTTTCGGAGCTGGCCCCGTTTCATTTGTCTCCGGTGTCGGTTAATTGTCGGGGTGGAAATTCAAAGCAAAGAGGCAAAAAAAAAAATTAAAAAAAAAAAAA
>NW_005055824.1:470-672 GCF_000277835.1 Geospiza fortis
AAGAGAAAAAAAAAAAAATTAAAAAAAAAAAAATTCAAGAGACAAAAAAAAAATTAAAAAGAAAAAAATTACAAGAAAAAAATTACAAAGAAAAAAATTGCAAAGAAAAAAATTACAAAGAAAAAAATTGCAAAGAAAAAAATTACAAAGACAAAAAATAAAAAGAAAAAGATTTCAAAGAAAAAAATTAAAAATAAAAAAA
>NW_005055824.1:5294-6024 GCF_000277835.1 Geospiza fortis
TCGGCGGCGGGGACAGCCAGGACACCCTGGGTTTGGGGCAGCCCCGCACCTGGTGCCTGTCCGTGTGTCTGGCTGGCTGTCAGTCTGTACCAGCTCGCCCCAGCCGTGGGCACCGGAGCCTCCCTGGGCACCGCGGCCTCGCACCGGGCACTCCCCGGGCACCGGAGCCGCTCTCCCGCCCGGCCCGCTTCCCTTCCAAAGTGGATTTTTCTGTTGTTTATTTCCCTGCCCGCTTTTTCTCCCACCGAGATATTTTTTTTCCCCCTATCCCGTCTTTTTCTTTTCCTTTTCCCGCCCCAATTTTTTCTTTTCTCTAATTTCCACCCCCCTCACCCCTCCGCTCGTTTGACTGCAACGTCGCTGGGAATTATTTGCATTTAAAATCCAACGAGTCGTTTCCCTCCGCGTCGCTTCGCAGCTCCATTCCAGCAGCTCGCGAGAGGCGGGGGAGCCATCCCAAGGAAAAGGGGTCCCCAAACCCCCGGGCAAATTCCCCCGAATTCCTGCCCAGCTGAAAATATCGATGTGGGGGAAAACTAAAGATTTAACAGATTTTAATGATTTTCCTCCCGCAGCCGCTGTCACCCAAAGGTGTTGTGGCAACAAAGAGCGGGATGGCGTTTGACGCTCGTATTTTTGGCCTAAATATTTGCCAAAATATTCCCCCAAAGCCCCGAACGCTTTGCGAAAGATTGATGCGCCTCAAAGCCATCACAGCCTGCCCTGCCAA
>NW_005055825.1:0-146 GCF_000277835.1 Geospiza fortis
GGGGTTCCCATTGTCATTTTGGGGTTCCCAGGTTCCGGGGGCTCTGAGCTGCTTTTGGGGGGGTTCCCATGGCTGTTTTTGGGGTTCCCATCAGGATATTTGGGGTTCCCATCGGTATTTTGGGGTTCCCCTTGTTATTTTTGGGG
>NW_005055825.1:2904-3736 GCF_000277835.1 Geospiza fortis
TGGGGGGGACAGCGGGGGGTCAGCGGGGGGACAGCGGGGACACCTCGGGGACAGCGTGGGGACACCTCGGGGACAGCGTGGGGACACTGTGGGGACACCTCGGGGACAGTGTGGGAGAGTTGGGGACTCACTGGGGACACTCTGGGGACATTTTGGGGACACTCTGGGGACACTCTGGGGACACTCTGGGGACAGCTGTGGACATTTTGGGGACACTCTGGGATGGTTGGGGACACTCTGGGGACACCCTGGGACAGCGGGGACACTGTGGGGACACCTTGGAGACACTGTGGGAGAGTTGGGGACTCACTGGGGACACTCTGGGGACATTTTGGGGACACTCTGGGGACACTCTGGGGACACTCTGGGGACAGCTGTGGACATTTTGGGGACACTCTGGGATGGTTGGGGACACTCTGGGGACACCCTGGGACAGTTGGGGACACCATGGGCACATGTTGGGGAACACCTCAGGGACACCATGGGGAGACCGTGGGACAGCTGGGAACACTTCGGAGACACTTTGGGGGCAGTTTGGGGGCACCCTGGGACAGATGGGGATACAGTGGGGACAACTGGGGACACTGGGGACCCTCAGTGCCACCCCCCACCACCTCAGAGACCCTCAGTGTCACCCCCCCGTGCCCTGGGGACCCCCCCGTGCCACTGACTCGCTCAGGGCCTGCGGGTCCTTCTGCATCTGCTCCAGGATGAGCCGCATGGCCGGGTCGCCCATGATCTGCTGCACCTCGGGGTCGGCCAGGGCGCGGCGCCGCAGCTCCTCGGGGGGCTCGGAGCGCTGCTGCTGCCCCCGCACGCAGCGCCGCAGCCC
>NW_005055825.1:5199-6015 GCF_000277835.1 Geospiza fortis
TGTAGCGGGCGGCGCGGTTGCTGTAGAGCCGCGCCTCGTGCGGGTTGCGCCGGATGGCCTCGCTGTAGTGCTTCATGGCCTGGGGGTAATCCCCTAAAAACAGACCCCTCCTCACTCTCAGGGGGTGCCCCAACCCCTCAAACCCCTCCAAGATCCCCCCAAAACCCCCTCAGACCTCGCTGGAAGCACTCGTTGCCTTTGTTCTTCTCCTCCAGCGCCAGGTCGGGGTCGATGTAGGCCAAGCGCTCCTGCTCCTTCAGGATCTTCTCAGCCTGCAGCGATTTCGGGGGGTCAGGAAGGGCACAGGGGGTCACCCCAAGCGTGCCAGTCCCCTCAGAGCAGTCCCAAAGCTCCCAGAACCCTCCAAACCAGCCCCAAACCAACCCCCAGTCCCCTCAGAGCAGTCCCAAAGCTCCCAGATCAGCAGAATCCCAAACCAACCCCCAGGCGCCTCTTACACCCCTCAAACCACTGCAAGACCCTCCAAACCCATCCCAAAGCCCCCAAACCAACCCCCAGGGCTCCCCAAACCCCTGATTCCCAAAGCCCCCAAGTCACCTGCTGACACTTCTTGAGCACGTCGGGCGTGCGGTGCTCGGCCAGGGATTTGTTGTAGAAGTGCACGGCGTCCTTGTAGCGCTCCTCGCGGAAATACGAGTTCCCAATCCTTGCATAGGCCCTGGGCGGGGACAGGGATGGTTTGGGGGGGACAAGGACGGTTTGGGGGGACAGCAGAGACCCCCAAAACCCCCCAAACTCACTTGGCAATCTGCCTGTAATCCTCGCGGTTCTCGCGGCCCACCTCGATGGCGCGTT
>NW_005055826.1:0-399 GCF_000277835.1 Geospiza fortis
AGTACTCGGGCACCACCAGCTGGGGGCGAGAGTGACACACCCCCGGTGTCACCAGGGCCACCCCAGTGTCACCAAAGGTCAACCCAGGGTCCGCAAAGGTCACCCCACTGTCACGGGGACACCCCATTGTCACCGGGACACCCCAACTGTCACCAGGGCCACCCCAGCGTCACGGGGACACCCCATTGTCACCAAAGGTCACCTTATTATCACCGAGGCCACCCCATTGTCACCAAGGCCACCAATTGTCACCAGGGCCATCTCATTGTCCCCAAAGGTCACCCCTTTGTCCCCAAGGCCACCCCCAGCAATACTCGGCACCACCACCAGGGGGCGACACCGGTGACAGCCCCAAGGCCCCGCCCCATCCCAGGCCCCGCCCCCTCACTCAGGCCCCGC
>NW_005055826.1:5380-6013 GCF_000277835.1 Geospiza fortis
AAAAGGGGCCGGATCCGCCCCAAAAACCGCCTCAGAACAGCCCCGAAACAGCCCCAAAACCAACCCCAAACAGCGCCAAAACCCGTCCCAAAATAGCCCCAAAACTGCCCCAAAATAGCCCAAAAGCAGACAAAACCCAGTCCCAAAACCAGCTCCAAAATCCATCCCAAAACAGCCCCAAAACCCGGCCCCAAACCAACCCCAAACAGCGCCAAAACCCGTCCCAAAATAGCCCCAAAACTGCCCCAAAATAGCCCAAAACCAGACAAAATCCAGTCCCAAAACCAGCTCCAAAATGCCCCAGAACAGCCCCAACACCAACCCAAAATAGCCCCAAACCAGCCCCAAACCGCCCCAAATTCACTCCAAAATTCATCTCCAATTCACCCCCCAAACCAGCTCAGAATCAGCCCCAAACCCACAGCAAATTCGCGCCAAACCCTGCCCAAAATCAGCCCAAAACCCCCAAAATCCCAAATCCCCCCAAATCCCCAAACCCTCAAATCCCAAATCCCCAAAATCCCAAATTCTCAAAATCCCAAATCTCCAATTCTCAAACTCCCCAAATCCCAAAACCCCAAATTTCCTGTCCCCCCCTCACCCTTCTTGTTCTTCTCGCGGCTGACCAGGGTC
>NW_005055827.1:0-6007 GCF_000277835.1 Geospiza fortis
GAAATCCCACTCAGAAAAGAACTGCTCACTTGCAAAAACAGGAGGATTGTATCACCAGGAGGCAGGAAAAAGACCCTCAGCAACAGACCGAGCAGAAAACACGTACACAGAAGCAAGAACACGTATGCAGGAAGATAAAGCAAATAAAAAGGGGACTCGGAACCCTCAGACTGCTGCGAGCCTCGGGGAGCAAAGACTCCCAGCCGCCGCCCAGCGCTGGACCCTTGCTTATCACTGCTTGCTAAATAAAGCAATTTGTATTCTAATCGAATTGGCTCGGGGAATTTTTAATTGGCTTAGAGAATTCACAAACTTTACCTATAACATTTAACACGTGTATTCATAGAGGCATGTCCAGCTTTCTCGGTAGTTTAACAGATTGTCAATTCTCAAAGCTAATTGCTGATTGTTTTTTTTTATCAGACATGGAGGAAACTGCTAGCAGCTTCTCTTAGAAACTTACTTCCGTGGGTGGTTCTAATGCAAAACCAGAACAGATGCCTCCCTCTCATTCCTTTCAATGACATGTACAAGAAGGTGAGTTCAGTACTTTATGTACAGGTTTAAACTTTTGAGTCATGATATTAGAAAACATGAAAGAAACAGCATTGCAGAAAAGCTGCACTAAAGAGTAAAAGGCAGACAGTCAAAACTTTTTTTAGTTTTTAGGTATTTCTAGAAATGTTTGCTTAGGGTTTTTTTACTTTTTTTAAACATACTTGTTGCTTAATACTTTATAACCTTGAGCATTTTCTTAAAGCCAAGCACAATGTTCTAGTATTTAAGTCTAACAATAATATTGCGTGAAGCTAGCGAGTGGCAAATTGGTTTTCTTTTGATTATTTCTCATTTATTCAACAGGCTTAAAAATGAAGGTCATTTCATTAACCTTTACTGACTTCATTCATGCAAGACAATCTGCAGCCATCTGTATTTCTTGAGCTCTCATCCTATGATGCTGTTTTTGTACATATGTAAGATGAAATCCGAAACATACAGCAACTACAGTAACACAAGTGTGAGATGTTAAGCTAGTGTACCTAATTCCCAACACCTATTTCTGAATTCAAAATTTAAAAAAATATTTCTAAAATAATCTGAGAAATAAAGCTGGTCTACAACAAACTAATTACTGAATAGGTGATAGTTTCTGGGATAAAATCTTTGCAGAATTTGGACTATGCTCACCAAAAGAGCCATCATCCTTCTTACTCTTTCCAAATGGACGCACTACTAGTTAATAGCCTTAGATATCAGCTTCAAATAATACTCTACATTAATATTAGAAACTCAGCAAAGTAAAATTCATTGCTTGATTATTTTCTATATTAGAGGTACGTCAGAGCATTCACATTTGAGAATTGAAATACAGCCTTTTCTGCCAAATTCTGATGGTCTGGGCCACATAATATAGAAGACCTGAATGACATAAAAAATACATAAATGTCAGGTTGTAAATTCATAACAGTCAGAGCTGGGAGTTTTGGATTAATAGTCAAATTGAATAGGAAGTACAAAGAAACGTATATACAACATCTCTCCAAAATATGCTGACATGCCCACCCACACTCAACCCTCCTAAAAATGTTAAAGTACATGTACTAAGCAGCAATTAAATATAAATTTATTTTATGGGAAAAAATTTAATTACAGTATGCTTATAGGTTAAAATCAGCCATTGCTGTACTTTTTACAGCACTGATAGCCATATGTTACTGTGGTTACTACACCAAAGAGCAATTTGCAGTCATGTTTAGGATTACCTACTGTCTGTCAGCTCCAGTGCCACTGAAATTATGCAACATGCTCTCCCAGTAAAGTGCTTCTGTTTACTCCTTTTCTTTGCAAAGACCTTCACTTGTTAACCTGTTACATTACCTCTGTATTGCTAAACATCATATATTTTTCATGCTTATGAAATCATTACCACAAATATATACTGGTGAAATAAAAATAAAATCTGATTACTCACAAATTATACTTTTGAAATTCAGTGCAACAAACAGAATAAAGGCAACACCAATATTGTTGTAGTGTGAAGCAATTTGCTGTCTTAGCTATCCCAGTTCCTCCCAGGTGTAGTAATACCTTCCCCCTTCCCCTCTCCCTGCCTCCTGCTGAGAGCTGTCTGTCAATATCAGTAGGCCAGCAAGGCCATCATCTGATAGGTGAAGTTCAAAAGATGCCTCTCAGCCCTGGGGACAATTGGGCCATCCAAGTGTCATTTGTCCCCTGAGCCTTCCCCCCTCCTACCTGGTTGGTGGCACACCTACCCCTTCCCTCCCCCTTTTCCTGAGCTTAAAAAGACACAGGACCATGCGGTCGTGATTTGGTTGGAGCTGTCGCAACATTCAGAAGCATGCGTGCCCAGGAATAAACTCTGGATCAAGACCCTCTAGCTGGATCCGTCTCCTTTTTCCTTCACCTTGCCTAAAGCTCTCCATCAGAGGCAAAGCCTGAGTTCCTGCATGTCTGGACTTGTTCCAAGAGCCTAGCTGCAACACACAGCTAGCCAAAGGTATCTCTGAGGTTAAACACCACAGCTGCCACCTTTGGTCAAGCAGCAAGGGCCAGACGAGCCCAGGCACGTTCCATCGGCAATATTGGGATTTTATTCCAATACAAGATTTTCTGCTTCCTCTTCTCAATAAGTTGCATCTTCAATAATGCATCTGTAATTACTTTAATGCTAGACATTACAGAGTAAAGTGGTTATACTCAAAATGATTTGTTACAAATAATGTAGTGAAGAAAGTTGAATTATATCCCTGATGCAGTAACAAAAGAACACAATACATAATCATACTAATTTATTTTTGCAGATGTCTGGTATAAGATGCAGAATGTCATATTTTTTAAAAGAAAAACAATCAACCTTAAAAGTGATGTTTAAGAAGAAGAAAAGAGCTTTCATATACCCTAGACAGGTAACTTAACACATAAAACCACAGTAAGAAAGTGAATAAAATAAGACTGGACTATTGGTCATTTCTAAGGGATATGGAAGCTCTGTGAATGAGAGGATGAAATTTAAGTTGATGTAAATTCCATAACATTGCTGTTTACCTTATATTTTTGCTATTTTAGTTGGAATTAGTTTTTTTTTTTGTTGTTGTTGTTTCCACTTAAAAAGATTTTTCAGTCCTCAGAAAATCATTTGTCCAGCAAACATTGTGCATTCCAACTCTTTTACCTCACTGGATTAGTTATACTATACTGAAACAGCTTTAATCTGAACAAAGAAAGCAAGTTTCTAAAGATGGAAAAAGCCTTAAAACCCTGATGAGTTGCTTAAGATAAAAGATTAGAAACAAAAACAACATAGCCACTACAATGAAGTCTGTGTCATTCACATTCTCTGAACGTGATCCTTTCACCCAGAATTTTTCTCCTGGGAAGCTGAAAGGCAGCGAGAGGCCTCAGAGAAAAGAAAAACAATTCTTATCTCATTTGCTTTTCCTGTGTTGTGCTCATGTGGAATGTGTTTGGAGATTGTTTACCCACAGGTGATTGTTTGATTGGACTCCAATTAGGGCCAAGCTGTGTCGGGACTCTGGAAAGAGTCACGAGTTTTCATTATTATCTTTTTAGCATTCAGTAAGTATCCTTTCTGTATTCTTTAGTATAGTATAGTATAGTATGCTTTAATATAATATAGTATAATAAAGTAATAAATTAGCCTTCTGAGAACATGGAGTCAGATGCATCATCTCTCCCCTTGTCAGGGTTGCCTGCATTTACAATAGAAGTCCAGACACAAATGAAAAATATCAATAAATAGAAAGGTATTTTTAATAGAAGTTTTCTTTCATTGCATATGTTTAAGTGTTTTTTCTGTGGTGATTTCTCAAGGACCAGAACAACTACTAGAGGTTTTCTGAGCTATGGATCTCAATGCAGGATTGTCATAATTTCCCTAAGTTTCTTGCAAATATATTTAACCTTTCTGCATTTGGTGCTCTGGCCATCTCACTGAAAAATTTCACATTACAGAGGCTGAGAAGTTTTATGCATTAGTCTGTATATTATTGTAATAGGGTTTGTGTGACAAGGTTTTGGTAGCGGGGGGACTACAGGGGTGGCAGGGTGTTTCTACTGCAGCTTGTGGAAGACCTCATGCCAGAGCAAGTGGATGTGCCCAAAGGAAGCTGGGGCCCTGTGGGAAGCCCATGCTAGAGCCAGCTGCTGGCAGGGACCTGCAGACACGTGGAGAGGAGCCCAGGCTGAAGCAGGTTTGCTGACAGGACTTGTGACCCCATGGGGGACCCATGCTGGAGCAGTTTGTACCTGAAGGACTGCACCCTGTGGAAGGGACCCACGCTGGAGCAGTTCGTGAAGAACTGTAGCTTGTGGGAAGGACTTGCAGTGGAGAAGTTCATGGAGGACTGTCTCCCTTGGGAGGAGCCCCTTGCTGGAGCAGGGGAAGAGTGTCATAAGTCCTCGCCTTGAGGAGGAAAGAGCAGCAGGGATGTGTGATGAACTGACCATAACCCCCATTTCCTGTCCCTCTGTGCTGCTCGGGGGAGGAGGAGGCAGAGAAAATTGTGAATGAAGCTGAGCCTGGGAAGAAGGTAGGGGTGGGGGGAAGGTGATTTTAAGATTTGGTTTTATTTCTCATTACCCTACTGTGATTTGATTGATAATAAATTAATTTCCTCAAGTTGTGTCTGTTTTGGCGCGTGGTAAGATGTTCTCCTTTCAGACACACACACCCCTCCAAGGTCCCACTCTCTCCCCCAGGGGCCTCCCGGCTGACCTTGGTCTCCAGGCTGTATTCAGGTGAGGCCCAATCAGGGAAAAGAGAGGGAGAGCCTCAGGAACACCTATGTTCAGGCACAGGAACAGGGGAAGGAGCCAATGGGGTGTAACTGAGGAGAAGTCCCTCCAGGGCCTCCACACTCCCCTGTCCAGCTGTGGAGGGAAGTAAAAGAGGGGCTTTGGTAGGCACCTGGCATGTAGCTCGGGTCAGCCCACCACAACCACATTGCCACAATTTTAATAGGAAAGTGGAGAATTATGTGAAATTTTGACATCTAGTGACTTATGGAAAATTAAAATTTAGGAATTTTTTATAGCAGTATGTTGAAAAAAATTACATTTACTTTCCACATTGAAGATGGAAATTTTGAACTGATATAAACTGCTTTGTTCAGAATAACTACTTTTTGTGTGCAAATAAAATACATGTTCCTGTGAAAACTCCTTTTCTATTAACTAAACTATTACAGGAATCTAAGATTTCACCTAAATATAAAACAGATTAACGAGAGTAATTTTTCACAATCATGCACAAGTTTTCAAGGCAAAACTGTCCTATCACATGGGAAACAAATCTGAAAACCCTGTAGTTCATTACAGCATGGAATTATTTAGATAAATCACAATACAGTGGTAAACTGTAGACACAAATATTGAGAAAGGGGACAATTACATCTATATTTTAAAATTGCACTATTTTTCCTTGGCTTGGAAATTTGCCAGTGCCCCATATGCATACTGTAAGGAATAAAAATATAGGCTAGAAAATAGGAAATAATGGACATAAAAGTTATTCAATCACCACTACTAATTTAGCACTAAGTTGTAGATCAACTGTATAACCTGAATTACTGTTCTACATCATAGTTCTACTTTGTGCAACAGCCAAAATTACATGTGATTAACTCTGCTTTAAAGTGTGGTGTGATTGCAAATACAGACAAAGGTAGAGCAAAAATATACCACAGCTTATGGTACAGGCAATGTCAAATGATTATGATAAACTCTGAAATTGCTGTTATTGCTGCATGAACACACTATTAGACAGCTTGCAACCACACCATATAACTGGATTCAGAAAAGTGGTTTAAGAAAAGCCAACAAAACAACAAATATTGTGTAGTTTTAGGTCCTTGGTGTAGTATATGGTAGAGATAATTCATGCTATTTATGTATAAAATATTGTAAAATCCAAGCTGTGTCTTTGACCACCCCGGCTGGGAGTGATAATGGGACCTTGGAAAATGCT
>NW_005055828.1:0-6007 GCF_000277835.1 Geospiza fortis
GGAAATAAATAGAAGGCAAAAATCCTTATGTGGCACGGTCACGCATTTCAGGGACAACCCCCATAGTGCCGCTCGCTGGCGTAATAAACATACCACTTTGTAACTTTGACTAGTTAGAGAGTCTTTGTGATTTTCGATTTTAACGATTCAGTATCCAAGTAAACTTTACTGAGCTTCCCCAGGTACAATTGTGGAAAATTTCGCTAGTGATAGTAGGTCCCTTGACTCACTGGGTAGAGGCAATACCCACTGTTAAAGCAAATTCCAATGTTGTGAGTAAAACACTTCTAGAATCAACCATCCCCTGATATGGGATGGCAAACAGGATTGATTCAGACCAAGGAACTCATTTCACCTCTAAAATATTGCAGAAAGTTGTTCAAGACCTGGGAGTAAAATGGGAATTACACACTCCATGGCATCCACAGACTTTTGGTCATGTGGAGAGGATGAATCAAACTCTTAAAAGAACTCTAGTTAAGCTAATGATTGAAACCCAGATGTCATGTGTAGCAGCCACAGGGCCTGCAAGGCCTCCCTGGTGGTCAGTTGCCTAAGATAAGAAATGCCTAGTCATGATGACTGGACCAAAGAAGCCCCTCTTCCGCATTCGGACCCTCGTTAACTCTCTGTAAGACGATAGGTCATATTCGCCTCGACCCTTACTATTGGACTGTTTCCCAAAACCCCTATACCCTATATAAACACCGACTTCTGCCCAGTTCTGCAGAAGAGCTGTCACTGTCACCCTTCGCAGAAGCTGCCAATAAAGACACCTCTGTGGAACTTCATACAGCTCTTCTCCTCTCTCATCTATGCATCTGCCGAGGTGCTTAGCAAGCAGAGCTGAAATCACTAAAGAGCTGAATTCACCAAAGAGCTGATCTCACTTAAAGAGCTGAGCTGCTTGCTAAGATTGCCTGTGGTTGAGAGCCTGCCTGAGGAACCTGGACAGGTTGTGATTAGCTGGACTTCTCTATCCAGACACCTACGGCAGTCGGGGTCAGAGAAACACTGAAACCCGCGCCGTAATAAATAGTCATGGATCAAATGTCTCTCTTTAGCCTTGTTAAGAATTGGAACCTAACTCCAGTCAGACCTCGGGGTCTCACCCTATAAAATTATGTTTGAGTTACCCTTCTTGACCTCACCCCAGAGGGTTGCCACCTATGAGGAAGGGGAAACCAATGCCAAGAAATATGGTATGTCTATAGCAGAAACCTTAGAAGGGCTAAAACATAAGGGGACAATTCCTGAAACTACCATTCTGGATTTCAGAATCCATAATATTAATCCTGGGGATTGGGTAATGATCAAGTCATGGAGAGATCAGCCTTTAACTCCTCAGTGGGAAGGTTCCTTTCAGGTACTGCTCACCACTGAATCGGCTGTGCGAACTGCAGAGCAGAGATGGACTCACGCCCAAAGAGTTAAAGGCTCAGTAGAAGAACCCAAAGAATGGACTATAACATCCAGACCAAGTGAAACGAGATTGACTCTCAAGCAGAGACCGAGAGACAACCAGAGAAACAACAAGACGCCCAAAAAGTAGTCAAGCTTTCACCAGCCAGCTCAAGAACTGTTTCCCCATTTTAATGAACAAGAATTACAAGCATCTGTTGAGGGGAAATACACAAGGAACCGTAAAAGGTAATGGGGCAGCATCCTTAAGAACCACAAATAAAGAAAGACAAGGAATGGAGGGCAAGACCAGGTTGGCCCCTTTGTTCATTTCCAGGAAGATTCCATAGCTCTGCTGTGGGTAGCAACCCCATAGGCATGGTAAGGTAGGGGCAAAAAAAGCCATACCAGACCTCTATTATTCCTCAATTGTCTTCTAATACAAATGGAGTAGGAAAGACATTCTGTGCTGTTCTTGTGAGCCAGCAAAGTCCTCCTGAAGATAAAGGGAAGCCCCGTATCTCTCCTGAGGAAGACACCAAGGTTGTCACCGTGGAGACGTGATGAAGGAAAGAAAGTTAAAAGATATGGACTCTAGCTGGCTTACAGAATGACGTGGCTCCTTGATCACCCACTGAGAACTTTGTTTCTTTCTTATAACCAATGGGCAGTGAATGGGTATGTTAAGTGAATGTAAATATCGTGACAAAGTATGAAAGCAACATGTTGCTATAATAAATCTCTCTTGCACCCTTCTGATGGAGTCGTGGTACTTTGTGCTGTGTAGTGCTCTATAACGACAAAAAGGGACTGGAGGGCAAGATTGGATTGGCCTTTGTACTCACCCCTAAGATACATCGACTATGGGTAGCAACCCCATAGGCACAGTAGATGAGAGTCAAAGCCTTACCGGACCTCTGTAATGTCTTTTTGTTCATTCTGGATAAGGATGTCTAGGGAAAACAGGGGATTTTTTTTTCCTTCGGTTCCCTCTGTCCTTGCCCACATCAACAGATGCTGGTATGACTCATTGAGTTAATTTGTTCAAGCCAAATAACTTGTGGAAAAGGAAAAGGGGGGATTGTGATAGATGAGTAATGCAAAGGTTTACTCACAATTAAAAGGCAAATATCATGTATATATGTTAAGAGAGGTTTTATTGATTTACATTTTACTCCCCTTGTGTTGTTATCAGGGGTGGCCTGGGTTTGGGACATTTGGGAGGGTCGGCTTGTTACTATGGCAGCACCTGAGCTCCAATCATGATTTAAGGAAGTAAATTCCACCACTGGACAGTGAAAAAGGAGTCAATGGACAGAACTTTGGGACGGGCTAAAGGGTTAAAAGGTGAAACCTCCAATGTGTGGATGAGTACATGGTGGGAAAAATCCTCTGCTCCTGGCACCTCAACATTTTCTTTATTCAGTCTTCTATTGTATTTTTGATAAGGTTTTAATAAGCCTTTTAAAATTTTGGAAGTGAGTATCATTTCTCACATCAACAAACACAACAAAGGACTAAATAAGGAAAAAGGGACAGCTCTGGGAGTGCGGCCAACTGCCAGAAGTTGAAAATGGATGGCTCACCTTTTATACCCCTGGTGTTGCATCAGCCAACCCTGCCCCTCCTAAAGTCTGCCAGTCAACTCTTCTTTGCCGTCCATTGGTGGAGACCTTCTTGAAACTTGATTGGAGGTGAGATGTTGTCATGCCATGCCTCCCCAGCAACAAGATGTCCTCATTCCAAACTGCCCCATGCAAGGGGCACATGTACACGCCCTCCCTCCACATGTCCCTGACAACCCTGACAACCAAGGCTGCCCAGTGGTAACAATACAGGGGAGGAAAGGGGACTATGGGGAAAACTGAGAGTGACCAAACAAGAAACTACAATAACATAACCAGACATCAACAAAACTTCTCTTAACATTCACACAATATTCATCCCTTAATTGCAAAAGCCAATCATCACATTACCCATCTATAACAAGCTGCTAAGCTGACTTGGAGATATATGGGTAGCAGTCAATCACTTTACACTATAGAAGTCCAGTCCACTTTCATATGGTAGTTTCTTCTAACATATTCCTTCTTGGAGTGTGTGTATGAAGTTTCCTTCCTTGGGAAGGTGTTGGGGATTAGGATTCTTCCTTTAGTTTATTTTTCTCAAAGAATTTTCTCCTATATGTTTTGCTAGGAGATATTAATGACCAGGTACTTAAGAGAGACAAAAGAATTGGCCAGAGCTCAGGGGAGGGGTCCAGATGGCTACTGTCTCTTTTTTACCTGGGGTTTCTCTGGGAAGGGCAGAGATACTGGGAGGATTGGGATGGGGAAAAGGGGTCGGGTGCAGCTCTTTCTCTCTCTCTCTCTCTCAGCTTCCAAGGAGGACGGCAGACCTGCTGCCTTGGGTGGGGGAATTCGCTGCCACTGCCAGAGCCCAGTCTGGTCCTGCTTCTTCTGCTGTGGGGTGAGCTTTTGCTTGTGAGAGCAACCACTGAGCTGGGACATTATTAACATCCTACCTCACTAAAAAAAACTTTTACCATCTCCTTGGGTGTCTCTCGGCGGTGTTCAGGAGACGAATGGCCACTGCCCAGCCTCCGCCATTTTCTCCGCCACTGCTCTGGGGGTTCTTTGCTACAAAGCAACTTCATTTTCTCCGCCACTGCTCTGGGGTTTCTTTGCTACAAAGCAACTTGCACCCCCTGCCTGTCCTGATGCCCTACAGTTCCAGCTACAGCTGTAGAGTTTCTGATTCATCACATCTACCACTCTGGGACTATGCTCATCCCTGCCTTCTGAGCTTACTATTCCAAGGCCTCTGCTACAGCTCCTTTTTGCTGTCCAGAAGGGGCACCAGAATCAGCTGCCCCTGGGGGTTTGTAAAGGAAGCCCCTGGTCCATCCCTTTCTGCCGGCTGTGTCCGCGATTGTCCATGTGGAGAAAAGACAGCCAAAAGTCATGCCACAGCACCCCCTGTAGCCGAGGGGGAATCATCGCACCTGCCCTGCCCAGCTGGGAGCCTGCCAGCGACCCTGCCAGCTGTGACCATGACTACACCAAAGGGGAAATTGCTTAAAGTGCCGGAAGAGACTGTTTATTGGGTTTTCTGGTTTATTATTTCTTTAGTTTGATGTTGCTGCCTTGTTGTTTGTTTGCCTTGTGTTGGGGGTTGGGTTTTCTTTTCTGTTCATTCCTTATCCGGCCCAGAGCTGCTTCTTCTGCTGTGGAGTGAGCCTCTGCTCTTGAGAACAGCCACTGAACTGGGACCTTATTAACAATTACCTCACAAAAAGAGAGACCTATCACTGTCTGCTCGGGTGCCCAGGATCCTGAGCTTGGCTCTCCCTGCCCTGCTGGGAGCTCCTCACCCCCTGCCTGCCGATATATCCTGCCGGCCCATCTTGCTGCTGTCTGAGACTCCTGCCCCCAGTGTTTGTGAAGCAAAGCCTCTCTTCCACTCCTTCCCATCTTCGGACAAAAGCCACCATTGCCATGTTCTCCCTGAGCCTGTGCTGGAGCGCCCCCTGCAGCCACGTGGGGATCACCGCACCTGCCCTGTCCACCGGGGGCCTGCCAGCGCCGGCTGTGACTGTAACTACACTGAAGGGGAAAGTGCCACAGCCGAAAGGCTGTTACAGGGTTCCTGGTTCTGTTTGTTGTTAATGCCGTAGTTGTTGCTGTTTGTTTGCTTTATTTTACATCCTAGTAAAGAACTGTTATTCCTATTCCCATATCTTTACTTCAGAGCCCCTTATTTCACGATTCTAATAATTCAGAAGGAGGGCGTTTACATTCTCCATTCCAAGATAGGTTTTTTCTGCCTTCCCTAGCAGATACCTGTCTTGTAACCAGGACACCTTGTTATACACATACATATTAGTAAAGAACTGTTATTCCTTTTCCCATATCTTTGCCTGAAAGCCTCTTAATTTCAAAGTTATAATAATTTGGAGGGAGGAGAGTCATATTTTCCATTCCTAGGGAGGTTCCCACCTTCCTTGGCAGGCACCTGTCTTTCAAACCAAGACAGAAGGGAACGCCCACCAAGGATACTCCTAGAGGTTAAGAGAAAGAGACCTGACCATGACTGCTGATATAGGTGAGTTACATCAACCTCTACTTAGTAATTCTTTTTGCTAGCTTTAATAGAATTGATTTAATATAATTGAATTGATATAGTGCACTATCCTATCCTATCCTACTACTAGTTCTAACTTTTATGCTGTGTAGTAAATCATTCTGATTAAAATATTTGTCTAATAATTTGTCATAATAAATATTATATATAAATATACCTGATTTGCCATCTTTAAATCATGTGGGAGGAAATTACTTAAACCTTTGACAAAGTCTGGGGCTGAGATTGTATCTAACTGCTCCCAGACTCCTCTCAGCAGGATTTTAGAAATCCTTCCCCCCAGACCCCATGACTCAGCAGCAGGGCTTCTCTAATAAACCTTGTCTGAAGGTCCCATTCCCCCCACGAAAGTGACCTTGCAAAAAGTCCCACTCCAACTTTCTTGTAGGTCCCCCTTTGGTACTGGAAGTTGCCAAAAGATCTCCGTGGAGCCTTGTCTTCTCCAGGCTGAGCAGCCCCAACT
>NW_005055829.1:0-6005 GCF_000277835.1 Geospiza fortis
ATGGTTTGGGATGGAAGGGACCTTTAATGATCATCTAGTCCAACCACCCTGCAATAAACAGAGCCATTTTCAATTTTTCATTCATTCTTAGGGCCCTGTCTACCTTGGCCTTCAATGTTTCCAGGGATGGTGCACTTATCTCCTTCTGGGCTGCCTGTTCCAGTGTATTAACACCCTCATTATAAAAAAAGATCCATGTCTTTCCAGACATTAATTCTGACTGCTGTCCCCGAGAGCAGAAATATTTATTTACTGGAAGTCTAAATCACTCTGTCTTGGTTTGCTGTATGTACCATAGAGGATGTGAAATGTTAGCAGGGATAGAAGATCCATACTAGATTTTAAGAGATTCATAGAGCACAGAAAGCATCTAACCTGAATTATCGCCAAACACACATAGTGTTTATCCCACAATTTAATTAAAATGGAGCATCTAAAAACATCCAATACAGACAAAAGGTTTCAAGAGCTGGATGCTTCTGAAAAAATGACAAGCCAATTCAGCAGACCTTCTACGTGGAATTCAGCTCTCACTTGGTAGCTTATTCTCTGAGGACATAGCTAAACATTACAAAGTTAGTCTTGAAACACTGCCATGAGAGCAAGGTTTAAATAGGGCTAACTATGCATTTGCTCACAAAATTATCCTTGTCATGCAGATGGCATCTGCAGAGATACTAACATGGACAGATCTCAGCGTGCTTATTTTGATGCCAATGTTCTTCTGAAGCTGACCCATTGAATTGCATTGGCAGAAGGCCTGGACAAAGTAAGAGTTTATCCTGTGAGCAAAAGCATATTGAGAATATTAATGACATTATTTTGAAAGGAAATGGCAATATGGTAGAATTAAATTGCGATCTAAGTTGTACTCTTGATCAGAAATAAGATAAATTGCAGTAGCTTTTGTGTTTCAAATACAGTATGAGTAAAAATGAATAGAAACTTGAGAAAGAGAAGTTACACTGATGAATAAAAAAATTGGAAATAAATCCA
Organism: Geospiza fortis; assembly: GCF_000277835.1. Lineage (NCBI taxonomy): Eukaryota > Metazoa > Chordata > Aves > Passeriformes > Thraupidae > Geospiza > Geospiza fortis. The sequence goes on from NW_005055829.1 coordinate 997, forward strand.
ACCACTTGAAAGTTTATCTGGCTGAACATCCTTTCTCTGGACACCATCCTATAATGGAAATTTCAAAGACTTTAAACAATGGCAAAAAGAAGCTTGTATAGAGGAAGGAATGCTCTCTAAACCATAAGAATATTACCATTAGTATACTCTTTTAGTCCAAAGATCAGCCTGGGCCAGTAGTACCCATCTTTTAACCATGAGCAAGTAGCAGGAGATCCTTGGGAGAAGAGAACAGAGCAGGTGTATGTAAAATTACATTTATTGTCAGTTGTTATTCTGGTCTTCAATCCTTTGCTGCTCTTGAGCCAGAACTTTTTTCCCACAGAATTAGTAACCTCCTTTTACTGTTCCCATTTGAATCTGTTTAATCCTTTAGCATACTTAAGAGTTTCTGATAAAAGAGCTAGAATGAAGTATATAGTAGAATATTTTAATAATTTATCTCCTATCCCATTTTTATATATCAGTTCATCTTAGTTTGAGGGGGAAACTATGGCAAATGTTTACAGAATGAAGATTCAAATACACAAATATAAAACAAAGCTCACATGAATAATAATTTGTGTGATCTTCACTTTTGTTTGCCATTAAGTTTTTCTCCACTGCCATCCGATGTCATCATTGGTAAACTAATATAGAAAGCAGATGTTCATGGACATTGAGCTCTTTCATGGGTTAGTATATAATTTCACTGGCTGGAATTTAACATGGTCCTTCCATGAGAGAAATTTGCAATCTAGCTTTCAATAAAACACCATTCATAGAATAAAATGGTGAGCTTACTATGCTTACCACTTTAATAATTATCAAATTGGAAAGGTGGGGGACCAATTAAATTCAATTATACTTAGAATAACATCAACTACTTAATCTCATAAACATTTTGAAAATACTTGAAAAGCATTTTGATAAACTGATTTAGGTTAAAAATGGCAATGGGCTGTGTTAGGATTGCAGGCAAATGATTATGGCACATTCTTGTCCCTGGCTGGAAGCCCAACTAACTGGTTTGGGCATGGAAAACTACTGGATATGAAACTGTTGGCCATAACAAATAACCCAGGGATGTGCTGACATGAGATATAGTTAGTACCACAAGGGTTGGCTGGATTTCATAGGTCAAAGGGAGATACAGGCATACAGCACAGGTACTTGAACAGATGAATTGTGGACCTGTTCAGGAGGAAGTGTTGCAAGACTAGCTGGCCAAGTAAGTGTACCAACAAGGCCATGTAAGAGAGGGATTACCTCAGTAATGTTGTCAGAAATAACAAATTTAGGCACTGCCGCAGCACAGCTGGGAAAATAACAAAAAAGTGAGCATGGCTAGATTTTAACTGGGAGGACACAAAGGCGTAGAAAGACAGTTAAAATGACGGTGAAAATCAGATCAAGGCATGTGAGAAAAGAACAACAAAGTATGTAGCCACATGACTGGTTCTGTCTGAGAGTACCTTTGGAGCAGCCTTGTGCAGGAGACTGGAGGAATGGTTCACTGGCTCAGAACAACCACATAGGAAGTGGTAGGGGAACAGGGCGAGCTCTGCACAGGTGGGATGGTGCTGGGCCTCCTCCCTTCCCCCTTGAGCCCTCTCACATGGTGCTATGTAGCGCTTGCGCATTTGAGAAGTCAGACACCGGTCTGCACTGTAACTGGGGATAGACCTCATGGACCTGCCAGGAACATTCTGGCTCTATGTAAAATTCAAGCACAAGTTAGGCTTTGCCAAGTGCATTATCCTATCAGAATGTTCTAAATTTTGCAAATAAAGTTGTTATTGAACCCTCTGAGACTTCTGTTGCTTTTCCTGCAGTAGTCCAAAGTAAATCCAACTAGCTTCCCCTAAACACACCAAGCTGAGCAAGGCATTACACCTCGAGCTTGATCACCACACTTGGAGCAAGACAAGAGACCAAACCTGTTGCTCTGTACACATAGCACAAGTGAAAAATGTTCCTCCTATCCAAAGGATGGGACTGGGACTAGTGTGAAGTGTTTCCCTGACCACAGAAAAAACATTGTGAGAGACAGTGAAACATCCAGCTACCACTGTGCTGATTGCCATTCCATGGCATTATCTCATGGTGTCAGTGACTACTTCTTGCTTAGACTATTACCTTGTCTGTATTGCAAAGAAAAAATGAATGGGGAAAACAGTCATCTGCCCAGGTATCTATTTAGCACAGTCTCCTATCTGACTGTCACTACTGACACCAAATAGAGAAAAAATTTAAGAACAGGTCAGAAAGAAGTGCTATTTCCTCCAGTAAGCCTACTTCTCCATTTATACCTTACTTGAAAATAATATCTGCATTTCAGCTGTGAATAACCCCATTTGTGTATTAACTGTCCTTCATATTGTGTGACCAAGAATCTGGAAGCTTAGCTGTGCATTGCACAAAACCATCTTGACTTGCACAACTTGATTATCTTGATTATCACTTCCTTAATAAATTAGAAGGGGAATTTTATTTTAAATTATGGGGATCACATTATACTGACATCTTTACTCCTATTCACATTTTGTTTGTATTTGAAAGCTTTTGTATTAGAAACAAGACGTAATATGGATTAGTTCAGATGTATTGTGCATGGAGCAATGGACTGAAGCCTGCATTTGACTCCTAAAAAACTAGCCCAATTATTATCCACCAAAATGTGTAAAGATTAAGGAAACTGCTCTTTAAAAAATGAGTAAAATATCATTTAAAACTGTTTAATATGTCAAAAGAGAAAATTAAATATATCTATTTTTACATAAAGAATGAGGATCAATTAGTATTTCAGGCCTAAATTAAAGCCCAGAAGACTAATTTGAAAAAAATTAATTTCTAAGACTAGAACAAAAATATTATATATCAGACTTTTTTTAAACATAAAAGGGACTGAAAATAAAATACATGGTATTAGTCAATGAACGGTTTTCGCATACGTGTTCAGTTTCTGGAATAATGGGAGAAAGAAGTGTATAAATGGTGCAAGAATGCCCTTATGTCTGACTGTTCCCACAGCCTCACAAGGATCAAATCTTTTTGTTGCAATATTACAGAAAGTGAAATGAGAAAAGAGGAATTGTAGTTATAACATAACATTCTACAGACTTCTAGCAACTGGTTCACCAGTTTATATGAGGATCAGTGTTACAAAAATATCAGAATATATGATGCGCAATTGTTATTACAGTCTGGTAACCCTATATTAAAAGAATAGAAGTAAATCTAAATAATTGGCAGTCAGCATATTAAAAATAATCCCAATCCCAACAAAACACAAAGGCTACTATATGCAAAGTTGTTTTTTTTCTTAATAAAAACCAGAGAAGTAAATATCAAAGAATTTTAATTTTGCCTTCCTGACATAAAACACTGATGTTAAACAAGACTTACTTGAAGTCCATCCATACACAGAAGGAGTCTAGCTTACAAGTTAAATAGGAATATATTTCAAAATGTAATTTAGAATATTTCTCTGAGTTGAAAAGGACTGACAATGGTCTTCCCATGGCAGAAGAGCCAGTGACAAAATAGAAATGTTGCTCATCAAGTAGTGCACAGAGTTTTGACATCATTAAAAAAATTAGAACTATGGTAAAATGGTAAAATACTTCAATGAAGTGTTCTTATAAATAAGAACAACATTATTAAAATTTAGGAGTTGTACACTAAATAAAGAGATAAGGAGAGAGACTGAGTCCTTGCATTAAATCCTAACTCATATTCTGAAAGATAGAGAGACAGAGAGCAGACTTGTATCACTGAGAAAAAAGGGTGTGAAAAGGAGCACTGCACCAAAATAACAAAGCTTATTATGAAATAAACTGAATTCAGGTTATTAAGTGAATATTAATAACTAGTATGCACACAGGTCAGCTTCCATATACAGCAAGGAAACAGGTGAACAAGATTGAACCACAGAGATGTGAATCAAAACACCCAGAGCGTGAAGTCAGCACTTACATTTGAAACACACAAGAATGAAAGTAACTCAAGCTGCACAATCTTATCTATGGCATGTGTCAAGCTCTGTGACCTGCTGCACTGTTTTCAGGATATTATCATATTTGCTCCTAGAAGGATGAGCTCTGAGAAAAGATGGGCTGGATCTTGGAAAATCACTGTAGCTTTGACTGAATAAAGTGCTGACATGAGGACAGAATAGAAACTACCACATACAATTGCCACCTCTTCTCACTGTTATATCTAATTGTGTATAAGTAATGCAAAAAAGGTAAATGAAGTATTTAGAAAATAATTTCTCGTATGCATATTTGTAAGGGGAAGAGGCATGTATTACAGCTTCAGAGGAAGACACAGATATTTGGAAATTCTGAAAAATTATTCTCTCCATATTTATACTTACATCTTAAAAATTATCACAAAATAACAAAATACTAAGCAAAATTAAATCAGTTAAACACATCCTGGAATTTGTGATCTGCAGAAGAAATTGCTTCTTTTAATTCATTTCAGCTAAAATGCTTATTCTCCACCTTATGCCAAACTTATTCTAATAACCTCTTTCAGTCCATTTCTGATCCAATTCCAAACTAATTTTCTACCTTTCATTATTCAGAATAACATAGAAAATTCAGCTATTGCCCTCAAAATAAGCTCACCTGTATCATTACCAGGCTCATAGAAGTCCTCCAAATCAAGTCTCCCTACCATTTCTTCACTGGGTTTTATAAATCTTTTTAATTTACCAGTTTCAACTTCCTTAGTGCTTTGAGTTTTGAATGGTCTGTAATTCTCCCCAAGTCCTCTTAGCTTCTGGAATCTAGCTCCTTTTAGGTTTCTGGCAACCCTTTCTTTGCAAGTAGGAGTCTTTATTCCTGAGGTTTTGATTTCCTAGAGTTACATCTTTTGAACTATGGATAAAAATAAATGGGAAGATAACTGTATTTCTTTCAGTTTGCTCCTAAATGAATACATGGAGGGGGAGGAGGGTGGGGTGTGGTTTGTGGTTGGTTTTCTTTTCTTTGTTTGATTGTTTTGGTTTGTTTTTTTTT
>NW_005055830.1:0-273 GCF_000277835.1 Geospiza fortis
GAGTCGGGGTGGCGGCACCCCGTCCCCAGCCCGCCTCGTTAAGCCGTCCCCCTTCCTCGGCCTTAAGCCGGGGACCCGCGTTGGCGGGCGGGCTGTGTTTTTTTTTTTTTTTTTTTTTTGTCTCCCTCCTTAGGAGCCAGAGGCCTGCTGCGGCGGCCGGCCGCCCTGGTTCCGGACCCGGCACCCGGCGGAGGGAGAGCCGCCCGGACTTGTCCCGGGCGAGGCGGCGGCGCCTCGCCCCCCTCGGTCGTGGCCGGATCGACCGAGGCGCTC
>NW_005055830.1:3908-4153 GCF_000277835.1 Geospiza fortis
CCCCGCCGCCGCGGGCCGCAGCCCCAGAGAGAGAGAGACGGAGGCGCGCGGCACCCTCCGGGCGGGGAGGGTGGGTCGGAAGAAGGAGAAGCGGGGTGGGGGGGCCGCCGCTCGGCGCGGCGAAGCGCGCCACGCGCGCCCGTCACCGTGCGCGCGGGCGGGGCTCTCCCCGCGCTACACCGCGCGTCGCGGCCGGGCCTCGAAGCGCGGCGCGCTCGCCGCCGTCGCGGCGGCCCGTCCTTCCC
>NW_005055830.1:5734-6002 GCF_000277835.1 Geospiza fortis
GGCGGGCGGCCGCCCGCCGTCGCCGGCGGCGGTCCCGGCCCGGGCCCCGCTCGTCGCGTCCTCCGTCGCCCTCGCCGCGGCCGCGTGTGGGCCGAAGGGAAGGCGTGCGGGCGGCCGCGGGGGCGCTTCCCCGCCCGGTCTCCGCGCGAGAGCGAGGAGAGCGGGCGTTGCCCCCCGGCTCAGCGCCGTACGCCTTCCGCCGGGCGCGTGCCCGAGGCGAGGGGCCCACGACGGTGCGAGGCGGCGGCGGTCCCGGGAGTGCGGCCCC
>NW_005055831.1:0-285 GCF_000277835.1 Geospiza fortis
GGAGGAGGAGGAGGAGGAAGAGGAAAAATTCGGGAACGACGATCCCGGAATTCCCGGAAAAGCCGGGAAGCGCTCGTATTCCATGGAGCACTTCCGCTGGGGGAAACCCGTGGGGCGCAAGAGGAGGCCGGTGAAGGTTTATCCCAACCTTGGGGCCGAGGAGGAGTCGGAGGAGAATTCCCGCTTGGAATTGCGGCGGGAAGAACCCTCCGAGGAGGAGGAGGAGGAGGAAGGGTTGGCGGAATTCCCGTGGAATTCCCGGCAGGAGAAGCGTTACGGGGGATT
>NW_005055831.1:594-1078 GCF_000277835.1 Geospiza fortis
GGAAAATTCCTGAGGAAAATAAAAAAAAAAAAAAAAAATTATGGATGGAAAATTCCTGAAGAAATTTAAAAAAAAAATATGGAGGGACAATTCCTGAAGAAATGAAAAAAAAATAAAATAAAAATAGTATGGATGGGAAAATTTCTGAAGAAATTTTAAAAAAATAAAATTATGGATGGAAAATTCCTGAAGAAATTTAAAAAAAAAAAATTATGGAGGGAAAATTCCTGAAAAAATTAAAAATTATGGATGGAAAATTCCCAAAGAAATTAAAAAAAAAAATAAAAAAGGATGGAAAATTCCTGAAGAAATTAAAAAAAAATAAAATAAAAATAGTATGGATGGGAAATTCCTGAAGAAATGAAAAAAATAATAATAATAAAAAAATTATGGAGGGAAAATTCCTGAAGAAATTAACAAAATACGGATGGAGAATTCCCAAAAAAAAAAAAAATTAAAGAATTATGGATGGAAAATTCCCAAA
>NW_005055831.1:4995-5987 GCF_000277835.1 Geospiza fortis
GGATCCCATCAATGGAATTCCGGGATTTTGGGATCCAGGATCCATCCCGAGGGGATTTTATGGAATTTTGGGAATGGACAAGAGAAGTGGAGTCCCAAATTCCTTCCCAGAGAGGAGTCAGGGGTGGGATTGGGATGGGATTGAAGGTCCAGGGATCCCATCCCAAACCATTCCAGGATTCTGGGATCCACGACACTCAGGATCCATCCCCAGGGATTTTTATGGGATTTGGGGATGGAAAAGGGAAGGGAGACCCTTCCTGGAGTCCCCAGATTCCCAGGGAATTCCCAAAATTCCTTCCCGGAGAGCAGTCAGGGGTTGGGATGGGATGGGATTGATCCTGATCCCAATTCCCATCCTGATTCCCATCCCGATCCTGATCCTGATCCCGATCCTGTTCCGATCCCGATTCCAATCCCGATTCCGATTCCCATCCTGATTTCGATTTAGATTCCGATCCCAATCCCCATCTGAATTCCAATTCCGTGTCCAATCCTGATCCTGATCCCGATTCCGATCCCGATCTTGATCCCGATCCCAGTTCCAGTTCGGATCCTGATCCTGCTTCTGCTTCCAATCCCAATCCCGATCCCGATCCTGATTCCGATTTCGATCCCAATCCTCATCCCAATCCTGGTTCCCAATCCCAATCCCAATCTCAATCCTAATTCTCATCCCCATGCTGAATCCAATTCCCATCACGATTCTGATACAGATTCCAATTCCAATCCCAATTCCAATCCCGATTCCAATCCCAATCTCGATCCCAATCTCGATCCCGATCCCAGTCCCGATCCCAATCCTGATTCCGATCCTGATTCTGCTTCCTTTCCGATCCCAATCCCGATCCTGGTTCCCATCCCCATCCCAATCCCGACTACGATCCTGATCCCAAACCCCATCCCAATCCTGATTCCAATCCCGATTCTGATCCCGATCTCAATCCTGATCCCAATCCCAATCCCGATTCTGATCCCAATTCCAATCCCAAT
>NW_005055832.1:0-2346 GCF_000277835.1 Geospiza fortis
CCTGCTGCCGAGAAGATGGTCTTCCTCACCACTGGTGGCACCCCAGGGGGCGCAGGCAAAGGCAGAGAAGTACACCTATGGGGAATCCTGAGGGGCCTGAGCCTTGTCGTGTGCGGGACATCTAGTCTGCACACTGAGGTCCCACCTCACACAGGGGAACAGAGCCCCATGGATGAGTGCAGCAGGTGCACTCAGGTTGTCCTGGAGGGACAAGGAGGAGAGGGAGTCTCAGCATACCGAGCCCTGGAGGATTGCATCCTGGAGCAAGGCAGGTATTGCACGATAAATGACACTCGATTGAAATTATGCGGATTGGGAGAAGAAATGTTGTGTTTCGATCCAAAAACGAGAGTTAAGGGCGAGCGGTCAGACGAGTTCAACCACAAAATACAGAAAAGGGATGCGGGACGAATGTCAATCCCTGTTTGTAACCAATGTAATCGAACTGTGTGGGTTGGGGGAAAGACTGAATTGGTTTATTGTAGTGTACTATCAAGTTAACCAATTGTGTTATGATAACTCTAATTTGGGAATGTGTATAATGAATGGGAAAATGTACTGGGTTGGAAGAAATTTGAAATATGGGAATAAGCTCACCCTGAACAAGGAGCCTGTCATTTTGGACCTCGTCCAGGCAAATGATGATAGGGCTTGTTTACAGTATGATAGGACTTTCTGTTTTTCAAAGAATAAGGAAGGGGTGGACCCTGAGGGCAAAATGAAACAGATAACTCAGGAATTGAAAAGACAGGAGTCAGAACTGAGGAAAAAGAGGGTGGAGCAAGAAAGGCTAAGAATGTTGAGCGAACAATATGAACAACTGGAGAAACAATATGCCAACTGGGGGATACCTGCCCCCAATCGGAACTTATTTATTGATCTTGTCCAGAAGATCATGACAGAGCTGGGATTGTCTAATTGTTGGATTTGTGGGGGGTGGGGGGCTGAAATCCGCTGAGAAATGGCCCTGGAAAGGTGAGAGTTTAACTCCGGAGCAACTTCTGAAATGGGACAACACACGGGTCTCCAAATTGGCACAGAGACCTGAGGGTTGGGTGTTGGATCAACGAGTGATTGGAACCATTTGCATCAGCCGAGAGGGAAGGGAATATACTGAGGTGGTGGGATATACCCTGTGTATATCCACATTGGCGGTAAATTCAAGTAGTAGGAGCAAGGTCTGGCAACCAGAGCCTCCTATGGGATATTGGAGTCAGAAAAATGAAACAAATTGCAAATGGAATGACCAAATTGGACTTTGTTGGGTCAAGGGCTCTGGAGTTAACCCCTACCAATCCTTGTGGGAATTGAGAGAACACTGGAGGGAACTGGGAAAAACAAATATAAGGTGGAAAGCCCCAGATGGAATTTACTGGATTTGCAGGAAGAAAGCATACAGTGAATTACCCCCAAAGTGGAAAGGATCATGCACTCCTTCTTCACTCTCCCCCGAACAAAAAGTAACCTGTTAGGGGCTCCTTTGAATGAGACCCTGAACAGGGTAAAGAGGAGTCTGAAAAAGATACTCCCTGTCGTAGGTGGCAGGCAGACATGGGGAGAGGAAGAATGGCCAGCCGAAAGAATAATTGACTATTACGGGCCGGCCACTTGGGCTCAAGATGGAAGCTGGGGATATAGAACCCCAATTTACCTACTGAACCGATTAATTAGGCTACAGGCAGTGGTAGAAATAGTCTTGAATGACACCTCGGAGGCCCTTGACTTGTTAAGCCAGCAGCATACTCAAGTGTGAGCTTTTGTGTATCAGAATCGAATAGCATTAGACTATTTGTTGGCCAAAGAAGGGGGAGTGTGTGGAAAATTTAATGAGTCAGAATGCTGCATTGAGATTGACGGTTATGGAGAAACCATCAGAGGTTTGGCAGGAGAAATAGAAAAGGTGGCTCATGTCCCAGTCCAGAAATGGAATTCCATCTTACAAGCAACTTGGTGGGACAGACTATTCGATGGAGCCTGGTGGAACAAAGTGATAATTTTTGTAATGTGTTCAGTAGCCGGGGTCATATTCCTGCCATGCCTAATACCTTGCCTTATTAGGCTGATACACTCCATGGTACAGGGTATGCAAATAACCGTCGTACCCGTGGACCCGGAGCTGGCTTCCGGAAACAAAATATCCAAAATCATGAGCCTGGGGGAATGTGGACACAAGAGCAAAGCAGCAGAAGTCTTGGGAAAATTTGAAAAACAAATAAGAAGTGACGGGAACGGTTACAATTTATACCAGGGAGTCCCGCAAGGAGAGTAGGGCATGGAAAGAGTCTGAATAAGTCCCCTGTCAGAGACATCTTTTGTGAAAAATCTTCTTTTAGGATTTTTCCTGCT
>NW_005055832.1:4414-5981 GCF_000277835.1 Geospiza fortis
CCTCCCCAGGGCAAAAAAGCGAGCAACCACGCAGTTTGGGCAGTTCTGTTGGAGGAGTTGCTGGATTCAGAGGCCTGTGGGCCAGAATAAAAGCTCTGGATTGAAACCCTCCATCAGAACCAACTCCTTTCCTTCACCATCGCCTTAAAGCTTCTCCGGCAGAGGGAAACCTGAGGGGTGGACCCTCTGCTACAAGAAGCTCCATCCCGCCACCACTGGAGCCCCAGCATGCCTGGACTTGTCTCCACATGCCCAGCTGCAACATCCAGCTAGCCAAAAGTGTCTCTGGGGTGAAACACCACAGTTGCCGCTATTTGGTTCAGCCGCAGGGGCCAGACAAGCTCAGGCACGTAATATTGGTAATACCAATAGGCAATTTACTAGAAAAAGAAGAGAACAAAGAAACTAATTGCTTTTGTGAGGTGTTTTACCAGGGGCAGGAGGGCCTCTTGCACCTGGATCAGGTTTTCTCTGTGTTATAAATGATTAATCGAGAAGTTAAATTTATTAAAATGCGAAAAAGATTTTTTTTTTGCGATTAAAATACAGTTTTCAAAAACTTACAGCTAAAGAGATAGTGTTGAGCCCAGGGTTGGTGCTGGGTGAACTTAGATTTGACTTTTAGTTCACCAGATCTCCCTCTGTTCACACACACTGCTTTTTGCGGGGTTATTTTATATAGTTTTTTATGCCTGAGGTAGAGGAGTTTTAATTTCTTTTGTAATTTTGCATATGCATGACAGTTTCTTTCACTGTGCAGAGCTGGATAATCACTGTTTCTAGAGCAGTAGCTGGTGTTGATCGTGCTAGGGGAAGTCACGTATTCAGATGTATTTTTCTGGTGACTTCTGCTATTTTGATTGATGGTATCAGTTGGGCGATGATTGTTTTTGGGCGTCTTCCGATTACTTTGGAGAGTGGCAATCATTGCGCTGGTCACGTCTATTTATAAGTAAACTGGGTATTGTTCTCTTGCTGCCTTCAGGAATTTCGAGATTCTGAAGTAGACATGTGCCTCTGGGCTGCTTGCGGTCAGAGGCTCGTTTGGATTTTACGATCTATCTTATAAAATACATTCTCTCTATAAGCATGAATTATTTTATAACATATATTACATCTGTAAAGAGTTTGTTATTTTGCCTTTTATTAAAACCTTTTTGCTTCCAACACTGCAACAGCAGCCATCCTGCTGATTTTATGCCTTCTAAGGTAGCTGAGCTATCTTGGGTGTGAAATAGATCTCGAAGAGCTTACGAGATCTGGCTTGAGGAGACTCATATTTCACTTGGCATCTGGACAGGTATTTCTCATATTGAGAGACACAGTCTGGGAATATTTTGATTGCCCTCAATCAAAATTAGGATATTTTTTTCCTTGTTCTTGTGTTTTTGGAGAGCTGGCCTGTGGCTGGGTATTTTGGGCACCTGAAAGAAAACCCAGACAAAGGAGGATCTGAGACCAAGAGGGGGTCCCAGATCAAAGCCTCACAGCTGGTGAAAGAAGAGTGGAAACTGGGGATGGGACTGGAGAACACACTGCAAAATCCTAGAAGGAAGCTGCTATTTGG
>NW_005055833.1:0-2239 GCF_000277835.1 Geospiza fortis
CCTTTGACAGCCTCATCCATCATCCATCGGATACACTAAAGTAGACATTGGGCAAATATTAAAAGGACTGTGACACCAGTCAGTACATACACACCTATCTTCAAAAATTCTTTCCATACTCTTCCCCAAGTTTGGCCACTCCATCTTCCAATTGTTGCATGCTTTCATGAATAGATTTTGAATGATCAGACAAATTCGTGCAACACATTCTTTCAAAATCCTCACATCCATGTCCATGCACTAACAAAAGATAATCAATTGCTGCTCTGTTTTGCAGCGTCGCTTGTCTCATGCCTTGAACATCAGCTAATAAATTGCTCAGTGCGAGAGAGGTAGCACAAGAGTGCTTACTCAGCTGACACCCTATTTGATCCAATTGCTTCAAGGCCACTCCTGCAGCTGCCTGTGGCAGAAGCAGAGCTGTTATAAATTTCTGGCCTTTTTTCCATGTGTTAACATTGTCATGACAATTAGGGTCGTATCGACTGACAGATCTTTTCTCTCTAGGTCTTTGTTCTTTTATCATTGTCATGTTGGGTGTCAGTAAAGAAAGTCTCCCAATGCTGCATGGACCACCTTTGACATTGGACGGGATGGCGGGCCAAATTCTGTCTCCACAAATGAAAAAGATTCCTTGCGGTAATTGCAATGGAACCTTGTTGGATGGTGTGATCATCCTTGCTGTGAAATGGCACCAAGATGTCACATTTTTATATAGAATATGATCCGAGGTTACATCTGTTATTTTATCCTTATTTTGTTTTGACCCAGGAAGACTAAATACTATACAGAAATCCATCTTCACTGAGCCAAGAATTTCCAATTCTTGAGGTTCATAAAGAGCCTCAGGGAGAAATTTGGTCCAAACTCCCTTTCTTGTTTGAACCATGAACACTGCATTGACAACTTTGTCAATCATCTGTCAGACGTACATTCGACCACACCCCATATTTCGCTCAAGCTATCATCTAACAAAAATTCTACAACATCACTGATTCCCACACCATGAAGAAACCCAAAGTCCACAATCTTCTGTGGGTGAAGCACAAGGGTTGGAATCTCTGTGCAGTCTACATCTGTGTGTCTTCTTCTCTGCTTGTGGAGTGGTCAGTGTTTTCTTGCACTTGATAGAGTTTCACATTCTTCACTGAAATCCACCTGGACTTTGTACCTGTTAAAACACAAACAAATTCACATCCCCACAGGGACTGGAGGATTTTCTCAAAATCCCGGAGGTGAAGAATGGGTCCTGATGTGAAAATAAAACATTGATCAGTTCTGTTTTGCAAAATTGCATAGAGAAATATAAGATATCAACATAAGTTGCTATTACTAACATTCTTTGGTTATGAACAGGAGAAAACATCAAGAGCAAAACAATGCATGTAGTAAAGAAGAAACTAACAGCAATTAGGAATCAATCAGATAATACACATAATCAATAACACATGCAAAATCATACAATTACCAAGCACTGAAACTTTGAACTGTCATCCCAGAGTCTGCAACAGCTGATAAACCGTAAAACAACACAAAATTGGAAAAATCATGTCCGGATTCACATTTCTCCAAACTCTCCTTGAAAATAGGCTCAGCTGTCATATATGATCAAATTGTCAAGTCAAAAGGACTTGAATACTTTTTGATGCAGAAAACATCTGGGTCAACTGTCAATCACTCCATCCAAGTAGAGCTAGAGCTTGGCCAGAGCCCGAACTCTAATTGGTGGGTGTCACTTAAAACATTTTAAAACAAGGCTCTTAAAAATAGCAGTTATGAGTAAAAAACCTTAGGGTTAAAAACCAATCAAACCATCAAGTAATTGAATCCCTCCCAAGTTTCCTTCAGGACAGAGGTTCTTCGAACACAGGAAACCTGTTCTTCAAAGATTTGAAAGTGGTCACAGGCAGGATTATGAGCCTGGATCTGGACACTGAGAGTGTGAAGGTGGAGGAAGTGCAGCTGAATGAGAGACTGATTACCTAGTACGAAACCAAAACCCAAAGAAAGAAGTTAATGTTACAGCTGGACTCTGCTGGAGTACTTCTGTAATAATAACTGAAGAAAGCCACGAGACTAGCAGTCTGGATAAAGAAAACGTATAAGCTGTTAGAAAACAAAAAGCAGGATCCTGAAGAGACATGTGTCTTGTAGGTGATCACACAAAGAGATGGTAAAACATATGAAAGCTGGCTGTAAATACCACAACAATACCTTAATAATAATTCTTATCACAAAA
>NW_005055833.1:2383-5978 GCF_000277835.1 Geospiza fortis
AAAGGTTACAAACTCAATACCAACAATCCCTAAAACTCTGAACCATTGGGGAATCAACTGATGACCCTACAGATAGGATCTGATTGATGTTTCCCAAATGCTCTGTCTTCAGAGACATTTTGGACATTTAAATCATTACTAATACTTTTATCTTTACATGATGGTTTCCCTCCCTGGGAAGCATTTATCACAATAGAAGATTTCCATCTACATAATATTTGGAATAATATTGATTTGCATTGATTTCCCCTTTTTCTGCATCTTGGGCAAAGGCCTGGATTTTTTTGCACTTTTGCTGGTTCTGGACAGTTCTTTTTCACGTGCCCATATCTTCTGCATCTGAAGCATGGTCCTCCAGCAAATGCTGTTGCCATCACTCCTGTGGAACCGGCCTGTTGAAGAGCTGGACAAAGTGCCTTGATTGTTTTTGAGACTTCTTCGTGCTGCTCTTGAAGAATTTTTCCAACCTGTTCCGTCCAAACACCTGCTTGAATGGCTGCCATGTGCTGAGGTGTGCCTGCCTTGCTGCATGCCTCTATGATTTCAGTCATGGGTGGTTGACCAGGCATGGCACTAATTATACATTTGCACTCTGCATTGGCATTTGCAAAAGCGAGACTTCGAAGCAACTGTGGCTTCGCCACTTCATCACTCGTCAGTCCACCGCTTGTGTGAGACAATCGATGAATGAAGTGAAAGGCTTGGAGAGACCTTACTTTACTTCTGTGTAAGTACCTTCTGGAGTTCCAATTGGTTGAATTTGCAAAATTGCCCTTTGTGCTGCCTCTTTGATGTCTACAGTCATGTCTCGAGGCAACTCTGCCGACTGATCTTCAGGTCTGTCACGAGATTCATCTCCTGCTAATTGAACCAATGTGAGACCTGTGTGTGGCCCTCTTACATATCTGTTTCTCTGTTGAATGAGAGCCCTTCATCATCTCGCATCTCATAGCAGGAGTTGTGAATCTGTAAAAATTGTCAAGGCAATATACCTACAATCGAAAGGCACCAAGTCGTAATTGTTGAAAATGCCTCTCAGAAGCTGCTTGAAGTATGGTGAGCCAAGGCTGTTGGTTTTCACAGCTTCTGATAAATCTTTGATGGCCTGATGATCCAGGGGTTCGCATCTAGGGTTTTCATTTTGTCTTCTGTATCTCACTGGCAATGCAATGCTATCTGTGTCTGATATATCAAAGACTCTTTCTTTCAGTGTTGTCCTTCTAACGTTTGCCCAATTCGTTTTCTGGGAATTGAAACCAAATCCATATCTGTGTCTGGTGGATTTGTAGTTTGCCTGGATGCACCTTCTTCTGGCCCGAAGCGTGCATGCATCCCAGGCACCCCTCCCCCTCTTGTTTGAGGCATGGGGAGGAACACCTGTGGTTGTGCACACAGGGGAAATGAGGGTGCAATGTCTGAACCCACCATCGGTGGCACTGCAGATGGCATCGATGTAGACATATAAGGAATATTTGCAGAGGATGAATGTGACGGTGTTCACAGGGGTTTTCGGGTGAGGGAACAGACGAGAATGTTGACTCTATGTTCAGAAGGCTTGATTTATTATTTTATGATATATATTATATTAAGACTATACTAAAAAGAAAAGAAGGAAAAGTTTCATCTCAGAAGGCTAGCTAAGCTAAGAATAGAAAGGAATGAATAATAAAGGTTTGTGTCTCGGACAGAGAGTCTAAGCTAACTGGGCTGTGGTTGACCATTAATTGTAAACATCTAAGATGGGCCAATTACAGATGCACCTGTTGCATTCCACAGCAGCAGATAACCATTGTTTACATTTTGTTGCTGAAGCCTCTCAGCTTCTCAGAATGAAAAATCCTAAGAAAGGATTTTTAATAAAAAGATGTAGGGAGAATTGTAGGGGGGTGCACTATGTAATCTTATCCCCCAATGAGTTGCAGCTGGGGCCAGTTAAGAACCACACCTGTAACCAATTACATACAAGTAGCATAAAAGGGTGGAGTCAGAGTAAGAGCCAGAAGACTGCAAGAACCAGAAGAAGATTGTAGGAGAAGATGGTGAGTTCCCCTGGAGGGGATGAATAATCCCAGAAGAGGGTAGACCCCAGGATAGGAGAATCACAATGAGAGGGTGGACTCTGAAGTCCATCATGTGGACATGCCAGGGCTCTGTAGCCATTTAGCAGCAATATCCTTCATTGGATCGCTGATGGATTAGCTGCAGATGCTCCTGGCTGCATGCTTCAGGAAAAGCCCCTGGAGGGGATGGACACTGCAATGTAACTGTTGTAATGTTTACTGTAGTGTAGTAGTATTGCTGTAAAGTGTATAGGGCAACTGTGACCCACTGGGATGGAGTGGGGGAGGCAGCGTTGGTGTAGCTTGAGAGTGGCAGGTGGAAGCCACAAAGAAAGGACTGATCTCTGACTTACCAGTCCCAGCAAAACCTGTCCCCACACAGGACTCTGCAGGCTCAGAGTGGTAGTATAGGGAGAAAATGTTACCAAAATCATGGGATATTCAGGGGAGTTGGAAAGAAAGGTCAGGCCTGGTATGCCCTGGGAAAATGTTAGGCTTTACTGGATCATGTGAAACTGCACCTGCATAATCATTTAATGACTAAGATAAATGATATGATTGTTATATGATAAATGATATCATTTTTAAATGTGATAATTGTTTGGTAATTGGATATAATTATTGTTTAATCATAACAGGAATCATGAGAAACGATGTTTGGGGGGTTTGATGGAAATTACAAGAATCCATGCTTGGATGAAATCAATATATACAATAGAACTCCTCCTTCTGACTTTATGGGACAATGAGGAAACGGCAAATGACGAAGATGACCAACCCCTTTGTATAGGACATCTCGTAGGGGAGGGTGAGTGGGAGCAACCCACAATTCAGGCTGAAAAAAATTCCTAAAGCAGTCATGGAAATAATTAAAGTAGAGTCAGAAAAAGCTTTTAACCTCCTACCCACTAGAGATCCTTTTCCCAGTCTTGTCTCTTTAAAACAGAAACCTGATGAAGCGTTTCTTGATTTTGTAGACAGGATTGGAGAACTTGTAGGAAGGAGAATCCCTAGATCAGATGCCCAAGATGACGTCATCATAGACCTCGTAACCGAAGGTGCCAATGAAGACTTCAAAAGAGTCATCCTCAGCCTTCCTTCATCACCACCACCATCACTAGACTTAATCATGGAAGAATGCACCAGGAAGACGAGATTTTCTGAAGTAGAAGCGCCGAAAAAGTCACCATCCAAGAACGGGCAACAGCAGTGGCGGACATTCAACTACCTCCCATCTCACCACGAGTGTCAAGACTATATCCCTGTTTTCACTGCAGGCAGAAAGGACATTTTATAAGGGACTGTCCCTATCTGGGGAAAGCCCCCCCAATTCCACCAAGAAGGGGGAAGGGAAAGGAGCATGAGGAAAATAGTCAACAAAAAAGCTAGCCCATGAGCGCGATACTGCTCTGCACGAGGAAATAAATGGGGCAAAGCGTGGGGATGATGGTTGTGAACAATATCATATTAATAGCCCCTTTGGCTTGTTTTCCACACAGGACATGACCAAGCCTTTTAGGCTACACCTTACCCAA
>NW_005055834.1:0-1534 GCF_000277835.1 Geospiza fortis
TAAACTATTTAGTGCAATACAACAAATATGGTAATTATAGTAGTCATGATAGGCTATAGGTAAAAGTTAAGGTATAGATTAGTTCTTCTGTATTAAGATGCTCAGCAAAGTATATAATGCATTGTAACCAAAACTAAATGGTCTCCAGGCCTGCGTGCAGCTGGAGCTGACAGCTGTAGGCCCAGACTCTGTCACCCATGACCATGGACTGCTGTAATGTCTTGGATGTAATAAACTGCTTTTTGAAGAGCCATCTGGAGTCCTGCATCTCTCATTCAGGCTGTTACTCCTACCATTATCAGTTTTCAGGCCTCAGTTACCATCAAGGCTGTGGCTGCACAGTTCTGCAGACAATGAGGCCAGCTTCTGGCAACTGGGTCTAACAGCTTAGAAAAATAAGCAACAGGCAGTCATGTTCCCCCATGCTCTTGTACCAAAATTCCTTTAGCACGGCCCTGTTTAACATCCACCTATAACTCAAATTTCTTTTCTGAGTCTGGAAGGGCTAAGACTGGGGCATGAACCAATGTCTTTTAATTTTCTAAAGCTTTGCTCTCCTTCTGGTGTCCATACCACAACATAAGGACTGTCTTGTGTTAAAAAGTCATATAAAGGTCTGGCCACAATAGAAAAGTCTTCAATCCATGCTCTGCAGTACCCCACCAACCCTAAACACTGCCCTAGCTCCTTTGTTTTTTTCCTGGAGTAATGGTACTTGCAAAATTTCTTGTATTCTTTCTGGATCAATACACCATAACCCTCCAGTCAAAATATGTCCCAAATATTTAACCTTTTTGTTTTTTAGTAACCAATTGCTCTTTATAACAATTTTTTGTATCAAGTCCACTCTAGGGGTAGGGAGATGACTAGCAAATTAATCAAGGAAGGATAACAAAATATTTTCCCCTAAATTTTTCCTATAGCACCCACAGAGGAAGTTCTCCACAACAAACTATAGACTGGTGGGGTGGTTCCTCACAAGATAGGAGTTGCAGAATTGGCTTCAGGACTGAAACCTGTGAACTCTGTCTTTATACAACAAAACACACAAAAAGTAGAGCGGCGTGGATCCCCTTTCTAACAGGAGCCTTTCAGCTCCACACAAAACTCCATGTAGACAAAGGAATTAATTTCCCAAATGTATTTATCACAATTTCCACAATTCTTTTCAGAGAAAGATGTTTTCAAACTTCTAAGCCTACAGAAGGAATCACAAGTTCCACAACCCCTTGAATAATCAGAGATCTTTTTGACAATTTTCCTCCCTTAGGGATAAAATTAAAGGTGGCTCGAGAGGCCCCTGTGTCTCCAAGGAAACACACTACCTCTCAATCTGGACTCAGCTTAAAAGTTAAGAAGAGTACCATTGTGGTGGGTCCCTGGTATAATGGGAGCTCCTGACAGCCCTAACAATCCATCTCCATTAGCCTCTGGACTTCTTCCTCCTCCTTGTGCTCACTCTTTATCACATGCCATAAACCAGAGCCTGTCTCTGTCTTGCCGCAGTGTCCAAACACAGCTCCCACCCACCCCC
>NW_005055834.1:2187-5970 GCF_000277835.1 Geospiza fortis
TTTATGTATTAGCTTTTGCATGTTGTTATTGATCATAAGTGTTTAGATATGGTATGAATTATAACTCCTTTTAGTTGCTTGTTAATATAACATAATCTATCAGTTCAAGTATGTACTGTATCGTTTATAGAAATAGTAGTATAATTAATATAATCTTCATGTATAGCTTATAGAAATAGTGGCGTGATGAACATATTATAGACCTTGGCAAAACATAAGATGTGAAAAGGCTTCTGTGTAACTAAGAAAACAGTGTAAAGCCATCCGCAGACTGACCTTTCCAAGTGATAACAGTGACACATGACAGAACACCAGAGGAGACTGGGGAAGAACTCATTAACTCCTCTTATCAGAAAAAGGGATGAAACCATGGGAAGAAATAAAATTTATTGACGTGATCTCAGGAGGTCATACAAATAAATCAGGATGGGAAACCTAAACACAAGGAGTCCTTGCAACATCAAAAGCTCTCAGAAATGTTTGAATAGCGTATAAGCTAATGAATATGCATGTAACCCCAGCAATGTAACCGTATATAGAGAACAGGATTTTAAGCTATTTTTTTGTTTTTTGGCTGTTTGCCAAAAGCACCCCAGCACTGGAAATATTGTCCTTCTTTTATCCTTTTATTAAACTTTTAAAAAATTCAAGAGAGTGAAGTCTGTTTTTCACAATTTGGAGGGCCCACTGAGATATACCTCCAGTCTCTGTGGCTCCAGGGGTCTCCGGTGGGAGGTGTCCTGCTTAAATTACAGCAGCCCACCCGGGCTTTCCCTGCTGCTACAAGAAACCGCTGGTTAATCCTCAGTTGGTAGGATAAAAAGGACAAAAACAGAAAGCGAAGTAAAACTCCCTAAGAAACCGTGGGAACTCCTAAACCAGTGCACGAAGAACCTAGACGGGTGAGTATATCGCAAAAAAAGGGGATTGTGAAAAATCCGGGAGTGTGTGTACCTGTGTGTGAGATGTGGATGGGACAGTCCCCAATCTGCAAAGCGATTGCAGAGTCTTTCTAACTGCATTTCCGTCTCCCTGCGAGGGGCCGGGCCGGTGACTCACGCGAATGATGTAGACTGAGTGATAACCCAGAATGCACAAGGATTAGCTACCTTGGGGTTAAAACAGGGATTAAGGAAACAAAGGGGACTGGGATTGCCTGTAATTTCTACTGCAGGAATCCTAATTCCGAGGTAGTACTGCGTTCAACTCATGTCTGAGTGCCTGTAGGAATCTTGGCTATATTGAGGGTTGTGTTGGTGCAGAATCTGTGTGAAAAACAAGGTTCACTCTCCTGTAAAAATTTAAAAGTTTAGTAAAGGACAATAGGAGACAAAGACAATAAAGTAAAGATATACAGCCAGGCACTTAGCCAAGAGCACACCTGCTATTTTGGAAACACCCTTTATATACCATTTCTATTGTATCAACCTTTTACATATTCATAAACAATTATGCATATTAAACTTTTCCCCAAACTAGTTTACTGTGACGGTGTTCACAGGGGTCTCAGGTTGAGGGAAGAGACGAGGATTTGACTCCATGTTTCAGAAGGCTTGATTTATTATTTTATGATATATATTACATTAAAACTATACTAAAAGAATAGAAGAAAATATTTCATCAGAAGGCTAGCTAAGAATAGAATAGGAAGGAATGATAACAAAGGCTCTGTCTCGGACTCTCTGTCCGAGCCAGCTGGGCTGTGATTGGCCATTAATTAGAAACATCTAACATGGACCAATCACAGATGCACCTGTTGCATTCCACAGCAGCAGATAATCAATTTTTACATTTTGTTCTTGAGGCCTCTCAGCTTCTCAGGAGGAAAAATCCTAAGGAAAAGATTTTTCATAAAAGTTGTCAACGACAGTTTACATGTTCCAAGAATTGTTTAGCATATTTCCTCCTCGTGTCCGCCTTTTTAGAGCATGTGTGTTTCTTGGCTGTGGTTTTAGTCCATTCTTATCATCACCTCCAGTTTTGGGCTTTGGTCCATACTTTCTTCAGACGGTGAGCGTTGCTAGTTGGCATGTCTGTAGCAGGTGTCCTCATCATATGTTCATTGGATGTTATCCCATCCAAGCAGGCATTTTAACACAAGCATACCATATCAGCTATTTCTAAGTTTTAGTTAACAACAGAAAGAAAAATTATATAGCAAAGTTACTTTAACATTATGCATATAACATCCATTTTAATATTTGCAAAAAGCCAATGTTATAATATGTATCTATAACAATCCCCCCTCTTATTCTTTATAAATCATTTGGCTTGAGCAATATTTCTTGTCCACTTGTGCGCTTTGGACTATGCTGGTGATTAGCTGAATAAAACAGGTTATCAAACAAGGAAGAAATATCAAACCAGGAAGATGCTTAGCTTTTTCTATCATCCTATTCCCAATTGTCCTGGTTCAGGGCAAATTTGGGACAAAAGCATCATATAGTCAACCCAGGACACCAATACAGCTAGTTTTTTAATATTGATTCCAATTTTTGGACCGGTACCTGGGTCATTTGTCTGATATCTTTTGCTATTTCCAAGATGACATCCCCATTGTCATCTATTTTCAAGAATCTGATATATTAAACTTTCCACAAACAACCCCTTCTTTAGCCAATAAATAGTCTAAAGCCAACCTATCCTGATACACTATGGTTTTTGTTTGGCTTTGTTGTCTTGATATTAATTCCAGTCCCTGAGCAGTTTTGTTTGTTATTATCTCTGTAACTGCTTGGAGTCCTATAATATGATTCAGCATATAATTTGGGGCCAATACAGAGTTAGATTGCTGTGCTGGTTTTACCTTTTTTTTTTGTTAATTGTTCTTTTACCAAATCTTGGACTATACCTCTAAAGGCAAATGTAAAACAGATCCATCTCTCTCCTTTTGGACATTTACTTCCCCAACTATTACCACTTGTTACTAAGTTTCTTGAAATCCGGTATTTTTTCCCCATTTTGCCTACAGGTACTTAATTTGGATGGGTTATAACAGTGACTATTGACATGGGTGTGTGTAATAAAAGAGGAACTTTGGTTTCTTTCCAAGAAAGGTTTCGGTAGCATTTGTGACAACATCTTGCCGGTATCCTGAAAGGGAAAATACAACAAATGAGTGACAGAAACAGTTATAACAGAGGTCCAGTATGGCTTATACTCCCATCTCCCATGCCTGTGAGGTTGCAACCCACAGCAGGTGTATATGATCTTCTTGGTGGCGAGGACAGCAGCAAATCCGGTCTTGCCCTCTTTTTCCCCTGTCACTTCCTTTTTGCTAATTTCCAGGCAAATAGTTTTTGACACTTAACTGTAGTTTCCCACCATTCCTCAGGTATCTCCTATTCAACAGGCTCTAATAATTTCCATCCACAAAGCAAAGTTATTATTTCTTTTGTTTTGAGTTCTATCTGCATAGGGGATAGATTTAGTACTCGGCACTTTTTGCAACAAGAGCATCGATTTTGTGAACTACAATATCAATTCTTTCCTCAATTTAATAATTTACATTTATCACAGCTAGCGTGTCTGGTATTGGGATGAATCAAACAGGGTATATGGTATGGCACTGATGGAGGTTGTAAAGCCTCCTCTTCTGTGTATAAGTCACAGGCTAAGGCCAGAATATGGGAACTCTCTGACCAAAACAGTCCTGATCCTCCTATTTGAAGTGGAAGTATTCCTCCCCAAGGACGTTGTCGGAGGTGTCTCAGGACTTGTCCAAGCAGCACTTGAAACCTCTGATGAAAGCCTGGCCTTGTTTCCCAATTAGGTGTGATTCTT
>NW_005055835.1:0-639 GCF_000277835.1 Geospiza fortis
GCACCAGCTCCTCCTCCTCGGCCTGCAGCAGCTGCGCCAGGTTCCGCTGACGCTCCGCCTCCAGCGCCTGCACACGGGGACAGAAACGGGGAAAATGGGAACAATTGGAAAATGTGTGTCCCGTCGCGCTGATCCCAGACCCCATAGATCCCACACCCCAGCAGTACCTGCTGGCACTGCCGGGTCCCATTGTGCTGATCCCAAATCCCATTGATCCCATAGATCCACTGACCCCATTGACCCCACAGATCCCATACCTGCTGGCACTGCCGCGCCCCGTCGCGCTGATCCCATATCCCATTGATCCCATATCCCATTGATCCCATACCCCCATACCTGCTGGCACTGCCGGGTCCCATCGCGCTGATCCCATTGATCCCATATCCCACAGATCCCAGTGACCCCACAGATCCCATACCCCAGCTGTACCTGCTGGCACTGCTGCGCCCTGTCACACTGATCCCATATCCCACTGATCCCATAGATCCCACAGACCCCATACCTGCTGGCACTGCCGCGCCCCGTCGCGCTGATCCCATTGATCCCATAGATCCCATATCCCACTGATCCCATAGATCCCACTGATCCCGTAGCCCCCATACCTGCTGGCACTGCCGCGCCCCGTCGCGCTGATCCCAT
>NW_005055835.1:657-1811 GCF_000277835.1 Geospiza fortis
TGATCCCATAGATCCCACTGATCCCATACCCCAGCTGTACCTGCTGGCACTGCCACGCCCCGTCGCGCTGATCCCATATCCCATTGATCCCATATCCCAATGATCCCATAGATCCCACTGATCCCATACCCCAGCTGTACCTGCTGGCACTGCCGCGCCCCGTCGCGCTGATCCCATTGATCCCATATCCCATTGATCCCATTGATCCCATATCCCATTGATCCCATATCCCATTGATCCCATAGATCCCATATCCCATTGATCCCAATACCTGCTGGCACTGCCGCACCCCGTCGCGCTGATCCCATATCCCATTGATCCCATATCCCATAGATCCCATAGATCCCATAGATCCCATAGATCCCATAGATCCCATAGATCCCATAGATCCCATAGATCCCATAGATCCCATAGATCCCATAGATCCCATAGATCCCATAGATCCCATAGATCCCATAGATCCCATAGATCCCATAGATCCCATAGATCCCATAGATCCCATAGATCCCATAGATCCCATAGATCCCATAGATCCCATAGATCCCATAGATCCCATAGATCCCATAGATCCCATAGATCCCATAGATCCCATAGATCCCATAGATCCCATAGATCCCATAGATCCCATAGATCCCATAGATCCCATAGATCCCATAGATCCCATAGATCCCATAGATCCCATAGATCCCATAGATCCCATAGATCCCATATCCCATAGATCCCATATCCCATTGATCCCATAGATCCCATAGATCCCATAGCCCCATACCTGCTGGCACTGCCGCGCCCCGTCGCGCTGATCCCATTGATCCCATATCCCATTGATCCCATAGATCCCACTGATCCCATAGCCCCCATACCTGCTGGCACTGCCACGCCCTGTTGTGCTGATCCCATTGATCCCATATCCCATTGATCCCATAGATCCCATATCCCATTGATCCCATAGATCCCACTGATCCCATAGCCCCCATACCTGCTGGCACTGCCACGCCCTGTTGTGCTGATCCCATTGATCCCATATCCCATTGATCCCATTGAATTGGGGTCAGGGATTGGGATCAGGATCAGGGATTGGGATCAGGGATTGGGATCAGGGATTGGGATCAGGGCAGGATCCCCCTGTACCTGCTCAGGTGACAGCGGGCAGGGCT
>NW_005055835.1:1980-3153 GCF_000277835.1 Geospiza fortis
GATCAGGGATTGGGATCACAGATGGGTATCAGGGATCAGGGATGGGGATCAGGTACCCCCACACCTGCTCAGGTGAGGGTGGGCGGGGCTCAGGGGCAATGGGATTGGGATCAGGGATGGAGATCAGGGATTGGATTTAGGATCAGGGATCAGGGATGGGGATCAGGATCAGGGATGGGGATCAGGGATCAGGATCAGGGATCAGGGCAGGACCCCCCGTACCTGCTCAGGTGAGGGTGGGCGGGGCTCAGCGCCCGTGGGCGGGGTCCCCGCGCTGTCCCAGAGCTGCAGCGAGTCCAGGTGATCCCGGATGTCCCCGATGTCCATCCGCTCCGGGGGCTCCTCGGGGACACGGCCTGGGGACAGCCGGACACGGCACGGGCTGGCACCGACCCAGAACGGGACCGGGAACGGGACCGGGAACGGGGACACGGAGAGGGACGGGGGAGGCAACGGGAGGAAGGAGATGGAGAAGGAGAGAAGGAGAAGGAAGGAACAGGAGCAGGCAGAGGAGGATGATGAAGAAGGAACAGGATGATGAAAAACAAGCAGGCTCAGCGTGAGGTGATGAAGAAGGAGCAGGATGAGGAAGCAAGAGGAGCAGGAGCAAGATGAGGGTGAGGAGGAAGGAACAGGCTGGGGATGATGAAGAAGGCTCCACCAGCCATACCTGAGCCAGGTGAGGAAGGTGCAGGAGCAGCAGGATGAGAAACAAGCAGGAGCAGGAGTAGCAGGGATGAGGATGATGAAGAAGAAGCAAGAGCAGCATGAGGAGAAATAAGCAAGAGCAGGATGAGGAAGGAGCAGGATGAGGAAGGAGCAGGAGCAGCAGGATGAGGATGGTGAAGAAGGGGCAGGATGAGGATGATGATGAGGAAGGAGCAGGCTGAGGATGATGAGGAAGGAGCAGGCTGAGGATGCTGAAGAAGGAGCAGGAGCAGGCCGAGGCTGCTGAGGAAGGGGCAGCAGGAGGATGATGAGGAAGGAGCAGGATGAGGATGGTGGAGAAGGAGCAGGAGCAGGATGAGGCTGCTGAGGAAGGAGCAGGATGAGGATGCTGAGGAAGGAGCAGGATGAGGATGCTGAGGAAGGAGCAGGATGAGGATGGTGAGGAAGGAGCAGGATGAGGATGATGAGGAAGGAGCAGGCTGAGGATGCTGAGGAAGGAGCAGG
>NW_005055835.1:4521-5967 GCF_000277835.1 Geospiza fortis
GGGGGGATCCTATGGGATCGGGGGGATCCTGGGGGATCGGGGGGATCCTGGGGAATTGAGGGAACCCGTACTCGCGGAACACCTGCGGGGCAAGAGGGATCCCGTGGGATCGGGGGGATCCTATGGGATCGGGGGGAACCCGTACTCGCGGAACACCTGCGGGGAGAGAGATCCTATGGGATCAGGGGGATCAGAGGAGATCCCCAGGAGATCGGGGGGAGATCCTGGGGGATCTTAGGGATGTAGTAGGAGATCCTGGGGAAACTCTGGGGAGATCCAGAGGAGATCCTGGGGGAAGTCCCAGGGGAGCTCCAGGTGAGCCCCAGGTGAGCCCTGGGTTAGATCCAGGGGAGATCCCAGATGGGATCCCAGGCAAAATCCCAGGTGAGCTCTGGGTCAGATCCAGGGGAGATCCCAGATCTTTTTACCTGGTAAAACCCCGGGTAAAATCCCAGGTGAGCCCCAGGTAAAACCCCAGGTGAGCCCCAGGGAAAACCCCAGGTGAGATCCCAGGCAAAACCCCGGGTAAAACCCCAGGTGAGATCCCAGGGAAAACCCCAGGTGAGATCCCAGGTAAAATCCCAGGTGAGATCCCAGGGAAAACCCCGGGGGAGGTCCTGGGGGAGATATCCCAGATGGGATCCCAGGGAAAACCCCAGGTGAGCCCCAGGTAAAATCCCAGGTGACTCTCAGGGATCCTGGTCCCGCAGAGCAGGGGCTGGCTCGGCTCCCAGGTGACCCCAGGTGACCCCAGCTGTCCCTGCATGACCCCAGGTGACCCCAGCTGCCCGAGGTGACTCCAGCTGACCCCAAGTGACCCCATTCCCCCCAGCTGACCCCAGTGGCCCCAGGTAGCCCCAGGGTGACCCCAGGTGTCCCCGGTGTTCCCTGTGACGCCAGATGACCCCATGGCCCCCAGCTGACCCCGGTGACCCCAGATGACCCCGGTGACCCCAGGTGTCCGTACCTGCTCCTTGAGGGTGCCGATGGTGACGTGGGGCTGCACCCGCAGGGTGATGCTGGCCGAGGACGTGGCGTCCTCCACGCCCACCGCCATGCTTGGGGGGAGACAGCGGGAGGGATGGGACATGGATGGGACATGGATGGGACATGGATGGGACATGGATGGGACATGGATGGGACATGGATGGGACATGGATGGGACATGGATGGGACATGGATGTATGGGATATGCATGGGATAGGTATGGGATAGGTATGGGATATGTATGTATGGGATATGTATGGGATAGGTATGGGATATGTATGTATGGGATATGTATGGGATAGGTATGGGATATGTATGTATGGGATATGTATGGGATATGTATGGGCTATCTATGGGATATGTATGGGATAGGTATGGGATAGGTATGGGATATGTATGTATGGGATATGTATGGGATATGTATGGGCTATCTATGGGATATGTATGGGATAGGTATGG
>NW_005055836.1:0-4126 GCF_000277835.1 Geospiza fortis
TTTCTATGATTTTAAAATCTTTTACTAGCAATACCTCCAAAAATTTCAAACAGTTCCTTGATCAGTGGGAGGTGAAACACACCACTGTCATACCCCACTCACCAACAGGGCAATCCATTGTAGAGAGAGCTCACCATACACTCAAGAGAATCCTTGATCAGCAGCGTGGGAGTGTTGAAACACTACGGAATGTAGAAAGATTATGTAAGGCTCTTTATGTCATCAATTTTCTTAATAATTCATTTATGAAGCCAAACCCTCCCATTGGCAGGCACTTCTCCAGCACTAGCAGGGCTCAACTCACAGAGAAACCCCTTGTGCTGATCAAAGACCATGAATCCAAACAAATAATGGGTTCATTTCCATTAGTAACTTGGGGCGGAGGCTATGCTTGCGTGTCCACAGAATCTGGCCCCAGGTGGATTCCCGGCAAGAATATCAAGCCGTTCATCAAGTTGCCAAATACAACACCTGGAGACACTTCCCCAGAACCCCAGAGAGAGGAAAGAGGTCAAGCTCAGGTGACATGGAGCAGAAGAAGGAAAAATACTGTAAACGCAGATGTTCATCACAGAAGAAGATGACTCTCCACTGC
This sequence comes from Geospiza fortis, assembly GCF_000277835.1. Lineage (NCBI taxonomy): Eukaryota > Metazoa > Chordata > Aves > Passeriformes > Thraupidae > Geospiza > Geospiza fortis. The sequence continues at coordinate 596 of NW_005055836.1, forward strand.
TCCAAAAGATTATAAGACTCTCTGTTGATCAATGAACTTTTCAGACAATGGAGGTTGACAGAATGGGTTTCATCTTTTGTTAAAGAAATTTGTTGGATTGTAATCATTGTTTTTATTGTTTTACTCATGTTTCCCTGTTTAGTTAAGCATCTGCAGAAGTCCATTGGGGAAGTCTTCTTAGTAAGAAAAAGCAGGGGAATTGTGGAATCCTCTTGATCTTTCCCCCTCAGGGAATTCCCCAGAGCCCTCCCCTGGAGAGACTTACCATAGAGTTTCCCCACCTGGGTGAACAGAAAAGACTTCCCCATGGAGTCTTGCACAACACTGATCCATCCCAGTTCCTTTCCCCATATGTCCCAACTTCCCCTGGTTTCTCCTTTCCCTGTTTCCTCATTGGTTGTGGTGGCAGGCCCGTTCTTCCTTTTGTACCACCCCTGTATCTTCCCCTACTTAAGCCTTGTGCAGAGCACATGTTCTGTCTTTTGTCTGTGGCTTTCCTTTGGTGTGGTGGATGCAATAAACCTTCACTGGAATACATCATACAAAGATCCTTCCTGTCTTTCCTCTGCTGAGCTATCTGTGGCGTGTGTGTGTGCATGGACTTGAAATGGCTGCTCTTGCGCCATTACTCTGAGCAGCTTCTGAAGGAGATGCTTCGAAGAAGTTTGCAGCATTTCTACCATCCTGACATGCTGCTACCAATGGTGCCCAATGTGAGGCTCGAACCCACGACCCTGAGATTAAGAGTCTCATGCTCTAATGACTGAGCTAGCTGGGCCACGCTGGTACAGATGTGCATAAAATATTGCAAATTAAATGATAATTTTTTCTACAGATTCTCAAATATAGATAAAGGTCACATGAAATACACATTCTGGTGTTGTAGTCAGCTTGAAGTGATGACAGCAGTTCAAAAATGGTCCGCTTTCCAAATTTCTGTCTTAATAATATTTCTAACCAAGACACTGAGATTATCTGTGTAAAAAAGCCATCCTTATCTTCTCACCACTGGAATTATGTTAATTGTTCCTACTGTGTGAAACAGTGTTGCTTTAGTGCTAAAACTTCTGAAAATAGATTTTGTTGTTGAAATGCAGCATAACTGCAGCCAGAAGCCTTTAAACAGTGGCAAAAGTATCATATGATACCTATACCCCATCCCCCCAAATGTTATAACCACATTTCAACATAGTGCACAACAGATCATGCTTGGAAGCTCCAGTCCCTTGCACTAGGGACAGGACAGGTCTCATCTGCCCACAGTTGTTACTGTTGAAGTCTATTACTCCTTCTCTGGAAAAAGTAATTTTCAGAGAAGGGACAGTAAGTGTCATATTTATAAATTTCACAACAGGATCTAAGCATAACTTCTTAGACACAGAAGACACCTAATTTAGAGGTGAATTTCAACTTAGAAAAACCTATCCCACTGAAGTAACAGGCTAACCTAAAAAACTGAGCTGAAAACACTACATTTATGGAAAGAGCAACATTTTTTCAATTTCTTTTTTTTAAAATTTCATGAAAAAAAATCCAGTCAGCCTACCCATAAGAATCACATGGTTTTCATAAAGATGAACAACACATTTAAAATACTCTAGATATGAGGTTGTTAAAGCATCACTGATGCTCAGAAGGTAACAAAGGAAAAAAATAAAGAGTTAATCAGATTTTTTAAATAGTAATTTTCAGGCAACAGCTGTTCTTGATAGCCCCCTATTCTTATGAAGTGATTGTATTTTCTAAATATGTATTTTTATTTATAGCCTGTGTGAGAAATGACACTCACTTTTAAAATTTAAAAGGTTTATTAAACCTCAACAAAAATATAGCAAAAGACTAAATAAGGAGAAAGAACAGTGCTGGGAGCAAAGGACTCAACCACCATTTGCTTGTCTACAAAATGGATGCTCTGCATTTTATATCTCTAGCCCCTCCCAAAGTCTTGTCAGTCAACTCCTTCTTTGCCATCCAGTGGTAGAGATCACTTTCTTACATCTTGACTGGAGGTCAGGTGTTGCCATAGTAACAAGCCAACCCTCCCCAAATGCCTCAACTACCAAGGCCATCCTGTGACAACAATACGAGGGGGAGGGGAAAGAGGACTATGGGAGGACATATTAGTAGAACTGTACATCTACAAAACTTGTCTTAACAATATACATAATATTCACCCCTTAATTGTGAGAGTCAACCATCGCATTACTCATCTATGATAACCGGTGTACTCTTCAACCAGAAACCAATCTTTTATGCAGCTGAAAAAAATTAGCAAAATCCCTATGTTGTTCACCATACATCTTTACATGAAGAGATTAAATTATTCTTTGCTACTCTTATGTTATGGATAAGTAAAACCATACAAAAGGAAGGTCTTGTAAAATCATGGCTCAGGCCTGCTACTTCAACTAAGCAGAAAAGGACTATGGGAAAGTGATTCAGCGGAATTAGAGGTAGAAAAACAAGTTATATAACGATCGCGTGTTCACATCATGGTGTATGGTGGGTGGTTGGATTATGTTTGTTATGATTTAAAACTATGTAACTGACAAAGGGCTAACTGCTTAAGAAGGCCTGGTTTCTGCAATAAAGTGGCTCTGCTTTGCACCTGCCTGGGGACTCTGAGTCATTTTGGACCCTCACTCACGTTGACACCCGAACATGGAAGATCGACCTACAGCGAAGAGCGGACTGTGACCGAGACCGATACTCCATGGACCCAAGGAGTGGCTTCAGGCAGCAGATCCTGGCCATGGCCCCAGGCAGTGCATCCTGACAGCAGACCCAGGCAGCAGACCCAGATACCCCAAGCGACCTTCACCTTCACCTTACGAACTCTAAGCACATGCATTCATCACTTTAAGGTGAGCAACGGGGTAGATCACGGGAGCAAAGATGTCAGTTTAGCAAAAGCAGACACTAGAGAATTTACAGCGGCTTTTACAATGGCAGAACAGAGACATTCCTGATGCTAACTTATTTGCTTTGCTGGATTGGATGTCCACGCATATAAAAAACTTCCCCTGATCCAGCATTTTCCAGGTAGACACCTGGCAGGTAGTAGGACACAAACTTTTTGAAGTTGCAAGCGCTGGCAATGCTGATGCATCCAGTCACATCACATTTTTGGGAATTATTATAGCAACTCCTAAAGAAACTCACACAGACTCGTGTTCTCAGCCACCCTTACAGGCTGCCTCCCCCTGATTGCCTGCTCTGTTGGACCTGGCTTCTCACGATGAGGCCCCTTTGCACAATGCCTCCCCCACATCAGAGGCTCTGGAGCGTGCTGCAGCTCCTCCACTTCCTGCCTCCCAGCACCACTTCTTTGCTGCCTACTCCTCCCACACTAGCTCCTTCACGACCTGCCCTCCAGCACAAGCACCCCCCGCGGTGGCTTCACTAGTGGCAGCCCACTTGGCCTGCACTGGGCCCCTTGGCACAGTTGCCCTTCCTGCCCTTCCTGGGCACCAGGAATGCTGCAGCTCCCCCGCCCCCTCTGGGGCCCCTGGGTGATGCAGTACGCCTCCC
>NW_005055836.1:4148-4419 GCF_000277835.1 Geospiza fortis
CTTCCCACCTAACACTTTCCAAGTTGATTTACTAACCTAGGAGAAAAGGTATGCATGTGTTTTATCACCAACAGGTCTAAAGTGGTTACCTCCTCGTCTGGACAAACATCGATTGCCTCTGAGAAGACGAGGCCCAGTGAAAGCAAAAATGACCTAATCACCATCCATCCCTCATAGGCAAGGCAGGAGCAGGGGTAGGACTGCCAGGAACATGGCTGTGTCTGGAGACTTACAGAGGCAGCCTGCCAACAGAGGCCCTGTTTCCTGCTAC
>NW_005055836.1:4469-5962 GCF_000277835.1 Geospiza fortis
AAAGACATTCAATAATGTCAAAGACAGCATTTCTACTTAATGGACTCCCTCCTGCCTAAACAGCATGACTCCTGAGCTTCAGCCATATGAACTTTGGAACAGTAGCCATTTACTTCCACTTCCTGGGAACACTGGACACTACCTTTTTTGTTTTCCTATGCCATGGGTCTCTTTGTCATTGCCATGGCTGTATTTGATGGGTTTTTTCAATTGTGGTTTGTATTCCATATATCTTATCCTGTGTCCAGCAGATGACCAGTAATAGTTTTAATAAGATAATGGCCTTACAGGTACAGATTGTTTTGACAGGGTACATGAACCCTTCGCACAAAAAACAAATAAAGGGGGAAATGTTATGGATAAGTAAAGCCTTACAAAAGGAAGGCCTTGTAAAATCATGGCTCAGGCCTGCTACTTCGACTAAACAGAAAAGGACTATGAGAAAGTCACTCAGCAGAATTAGAGGTAGAAAAACAAGTTGTATAACGATCGTGTGTTCACATTGTGGTGTATGGTGGTTGGTTGGATTATGTTTGTTATGATTTAAAACTGTGTCACTGACAAAGGGCTAACTGCTTAAGAAGGTCTGTTTTTTTGCAATAAGTGGTAGAAAGATTTTTTAAAGAGTGGTTAACTGACTGAAAATACCAAATTTGTCTCTTTACGTTGTCAGTGGGAAAAAGAAAGAAAAGTTGGGGGGGGGAGAAGTGTTTGGAAGGTTTAGTCTGATTTCTTATTATTTTTTCTTTTGATTCTGTTAATGAAGTTTTCTTTATACACTTTAAATTTTGAGCCTCCTAATCCTTATCTCGTAGGAGAAAATGAGTAAATAATTCTAGTGGGTGCACTGGTGTTTGGCCAGCACTAGACCTATTACATTAACTGGTGCATTGGCCAGGAAACTCGGATTGGTGAACCAAAACCACTACACTTGATTGGTGTTTCTACCCGGTAACACCAAAACTGCCATATTATCAAAGCTTGAAGTCACATGCTTTTGTCTTAGTTATAAGAAACTAGTTGGTTTTAAGGTAAATGGGTCATGTAATTTACTGTTATTTTTTAAAAAGTCTCAGGCAGAAGTCTCAATTAGTATGAAAGATAAAAAGCATATCTGATTACTCAGCACATTACCCAAGACTAGTCAGCCATCATTTCAACATAAATTCTTAAACCATCCTCCTGAACATGCTACTTTTCTGCAGTGTATGGGTTTGTATGGATATAACCAGCTTATAAACAGCCATTTTCACTAGAACTATTTCATTTCTTCCCACTTAAAAAAAAGAAAACCAAAACAAAAACCAAACAAAAACCTCTTAACCCGATATTAAGCAACTCTTCTACGTCATTAGGGAAAAAATTCTGAGATTGCCAGGCAATTGGTAAAGCATGCATGAAGGTCATCTGATTGGGCAAATATCTGATGTAATTCTTTCTGGAAAGTTATAATTGACATAGCTTCCTCATTGTCCTGGGTTGACTATATGATG